>NC_056749.1:538283927-538416427 GCF_019279795.1 Protopterus annectens
CTGACTTGCTTGACATATTGGTTGCAAATCTAGCTACCTTAAGAGACACTGTCAGCCCAGCTATCTGGAATTTTGTAAATAATTTTATGTCATTTGTGACTATTGATATGATTTATACAGAACTGTATGTTATGTACTGAGCTTCAAGAATGTAACCACAGCATACCTTGCTGGAACACAGAAGATTAACTTAGAAAACTTCAAGAAAATAAGTTGAAATTAAGTGCTTTATGATGTGCTATAAAAGTTAGTTTCAATGCAGCAAGAAGACAGGATGTCTAGAGCTATAAGTTTTTACTATTGTCAAGGAGAGAAGTATTTACTATGTTTAAAATGTAAAAGCGTTTTATTGCTTTATGACTTCCTAGCAGCTGCACATCTGAGAGATATGTATTTTTAACACATAGATGTTAGTTTCTGGTTTAGCTTGGGAACTAAAGTCAGGTGACAAAAAGTGATGTCATTCAAGCTAAGCCAGCAGTAATATGTGATACTGATTTAAAAACTCTGAGAAAGAGAGAGAGAGAGAGAGAGAGAGAGAGAGAGAGAGAGACTTTGCAATTTGTGTTTTGTCTTGGACCTAGCAAGAACATCCACTTATCTCCATTTGCCTTCCTAATAGTAAGTAAGCAGGGTACAGTAATTTCTTTTAGATATAGATAGGAATATAGTAAAGATTAGGTTAGATGTTTTCTGTATTTATTTGAGACTGTTCTGCAATGTTATTTTAAAATATTTCCTGTGATTCTGAACTCTGAACTAACTGCATTTGTTTTCTGAGTATTGTCTTGCTCTTTTATTATTTATTATTAAATATATTTAAACCCATCTTTGTGTCTGATACTTGTGAGGCATATTTAAGTTCTTAGAATACTTGCATATGTATATGGTGACACTATAGAGGCCACTCCCAAATAACCTTGCAAGTCTTGGTCAAAATCACCATTTGGATAATAGTAACATTACACAGTAGGACTGGGCACCCTTTGTAAGTTCATTATAGTAGCTGATAAGTAGGGGATGGTGGCAGTGATAACCACCTTATAGTCTGGACAGAAGGGGGCATAGCTAGTAAACCTGTGCCAGCCTTTCCCAAGTGTGTGTGTTGGTTGGTATACAAATCAGATCTCAAAGTTTGTGTGTCAGCTACTTGGGCAAGGACACGAAGCACTGGTTGGACAGAGAGGGTGCTGGAGGTCTTAGCTTGGCCACTCAGCTGAGATCTCAACTCTATAGCTGTGCTAGTTGGGAGTCTTATTGGGGATCTGGAGAAAGAGGGAGAAAAAAGCCCCAGACTGACTGTGAGTCTCTGTGTGCTCTTAAGGGAAATTGCACTTTACTGTGTGTGTACTTGTCATCTTCCCATTGTGTACGTCCCTCACTGTTGCCAGTGGTGAGGATTGTGGCTCCTTGATTACTGGGCCAGTGCAGGAGCATCACACCTTGTTATAACATAGTTCTAGTTTTGTGATTAGGGAAATGTGAATAATTGTAAGAATTAGTGATGCATATGGTATAGGTAGAAGGTATGTGTTTGCCAGTGTTACTCTGGAGCAGTTACTGACAATTTTTTTGAAACTGTAGGGTATACCAAGTTTTTGATTTTTTTAATACAATTTTGTATAGGAAGATCAAATTTCAGTTGATCTTTGGTTGTTATGCCTAGTAACTTGGTATGAGATATGACTTCCATATCTGTGTGACTGAGAAAAGTTATTTTAAAGCTGTTTTTGACAGGTGTTAGAGATTTGGGGAGAAATAGTAATAGCTTGGTTTTACTGGGATTTTAGGAAGATATGGTTTTCACAAAGCCAGTGCTCAATGTAGATGAAGGCATTCTGAATAATGGAATGTAAACTGGGAAGGCTGTTGATGAGCAGATGAGGGTGGAGTCATTGGTGTATTGGATAAGGGAAGCCTGTTGGGAGGATGTGTGTAGGTTGTTAATAAAGATGTTGAAGAGAGCAGTTCCAAGGATAGAGCCTTGAGGCACACCAATATTAACTGAGAGAAAAAAGGAGCGTGTAGAGAACCACTTTACAGACTGCTGCTGATGAGGAAGGTAGCAGATATTTTGGAGATTAATTATGGAGTGACAGACTGTATCAAAGTTTTTTGGAGATCTAAAAACACAAAAGGGACCAAGTTATTGTCTCTAACTTTGATGGTGTTATCTAAGAAGGCAACCAAGGCAGTTGCTGTACTATCATATGGGCAAAAAATATACCAGGTAGTGATTAGTAGATTTTCTTGAAGAAGGTATAGTAAAAATTTGCTCACGTATACAGTTTTCTATAACTTTAGAAAGGGGAAAAAGTTAGCAATAGGCCTAAAGTTTGTTATTTCAGAGGTATTACCACTTCTGTAAAGAGGTATAATGTAGACTTTTTTCCAGATAGATGGGACATGTTATTCTTGAATGGATCTGTTGATCAAGATGGAGACTGGATAAGCAATGGAAGTAGCTGCAAACTCTGGATATTTTGTAGGTAAGCAGGATGTCAACAGAGGGTGAGTAGGGTTTGAGCTAACTGAGCAGGTCTTTTATATAAAAGGTAGAGACAGTTTTTAAGGAGAAGAGAGGTTTACTGGAAGTGGCAACTTGATTTGGGACTCCATGAGTTTGTATGGGATTCTGTGTTAGGTTAGCAACAGAGCCATTAAAATGGAAGTTGCATTTATTAGCAGTTTCTACGCAAGATGTATCTGGGCAGGGGTTTGGGGCCGTAGGAGTTCCAGTGTAAGATTTAGTTAGAGGATGTTTTTTATGGTTTATTTGTGGATCTAAGTAATAATGTTTTTTTTATCAGCAGTGACTTTAGTTTTAGCAAGGTTACAGAGATGCTTATCAGTTTGAAGATGGGCAGGAGATTTGGGTTTTTGCCAGTTTCACCAAGCTTTGTCTCTCTTGTGCATTAGTGTGCAACTAGTGTGGGATAGCCAAATAGTTTGGGTGGATTTAACACATTTCTTCTGATGGGACAAGACCATTTAGGGCATTTGGAAACAATGAACTGAATTTAAGTACAGCAACATCCAGAGATAAGGTGTAGAGGCTGGGCCAGTTAAGGGACTGAAGAACATTGTTAAAACGTCAGGTTTGAAGTTGGTAAGATTACAGCATTTCTTGAAGAGTTGATTTTTAGAGATGTGGTCTATTAATCTCTGGACATAGACAGGATGGTGGTCACTGAGCAAATCTAGGAGGGTTTTGGGAAATGCTATTTTTAGGATTTGACACTAGGATCCAGTCTAGAATGAAGCCAAAATCTGAAGTTTTGTTGGGGTGAGTACAGGAGGTTATAAGTTGTGTAAATCCATACAGGTTGGTCTGTGATAATCTGTTATAATAGTGATAGTTATAGTTAGTATGGCTCTTTTACCTCTTAAGTCACTGGTTCAAATCCAGTGCTCATCAGGCTTCCATCAAAAAGATTCTTTCACTTAGATACCCTTCACTGGTCCATGCAAACTAAGCTGCAGTGGTCTTGATTCAGTTCTCACCAGAAAACTAACCAGATAATACAACATTTAGGCAGATGCATTAAGAGTACCAATTTTGATGACAATCTCATAGCAGAGGTTGTGGCTTCCACATCTTAAGGATAAGACACACTGGTGAGGTATCAGGAGAATGTTTACAATGTGATTATCCATGATGTATCTATTCTGTGAATAAATACAGAACCTCAGACAGCAGTATCATCAATTCAACAACTTTATGACAGACAACTCATATAAAGAAAATGAAAGTATTATAAACTCCACGTCACTTGTTATAGTTTGCACAAATAAGACTGAAAATGTTTGGAAAATACATTGTACTCTGAGTCTTGGAAATGTGAATATTATTCTGAGAGGAAAGATGCAACCAATGGGCTAATCAGCTTTACTCACATTACAATTATTGTGGATACTGCTGAAAATTTGGATTTGTGCCATTCATAACTCTGAGACCAGAGGTATCACAATCAATCAAGAATAGCCTGTATGACTGTACTGTTGTCCTGATCTAGGCTGGTGGTAAGTGTCTCTTATGTTTGGCATTGATATAAATAATAAATACAAACCATCCCAGCTGGGATTAATTCTCTGCCATATACCCAATGAATGCCAGGACAGAGTCCACCTCCCTAGTGACCCTGAATAGGGAAAAGTGGATATAGATACAACAATGAATGAATTACTGAATAAAAAATAAATGTTTTTTTCAGTTTTATAACACTTTAAAAGGAAAATGGCTGGACTGTTCCAGTTTGTAAAACATGCCACTATATGATGATGATATGGATTATGCTATGCATGGTATCTAGCCAACTAAGACTGGTATTTCCATCTTTGTTTTTATGTATTTTAGCTATGTTGGCTGGCATAATGTTATAAAAATGCAGACCATGTGCCTCACAGCTAGTCTGTTATTTCCACATAAAAGATTATCTGTTGTCAGATTGATTAAAAAGCTTTGAGAACACAAACCAATGTGATCCAGCAGCAGATGTCATAGACTCTAACCCAGTAGAGGAGAACTGCTCTGTGGTTGCTTCCATGGGAAAAAATGCTTTTGCACTGGGAATTGCTTTTACTACTGAGAAACATTAGATTTTTTTAACTGGTGAAAAGCCTGGGTGCAAAACAGATATTGGTTAACTTGCAAGTAACAAAATAGAGACAAGGTATAGTATCTAATGACTTGCACACAGGCTACACATGTGACCTTCATACATTGGCCTGAGCTTGACTTTGAGTTTGACATAGAAATGCTCGGACAGTGTTGAGCAGAAAGGTTCTATGATATGACAGCTTTTTGTTGGACAACAGCAAGATGTTCATTCATTGGCTAAAATAATAAAGTGGAATGCTGCTGCTGTATGAACCTGTTCTGGCCAATGACAGATTATGCTGTGATAACAAAAAGCCTGGCCCTCTCATGGCATCCCAGTCTGCATTCATAAGCACTTTGTATATTTATGTATAGGAATTTTGCCTGCCCGTCTCAGACAAGTAAACTTTTATTAGTTCTCCATGCTTGTCACTATGACTAGCAATAAGAACTGTTTCGCTTATTGAAAAACATGGTACAAGATGGGAAAATTTGATTTATTATTCTAAATGGGCAAAGTACATTTTTCCCAAACTAAGCAACTTATTCATTTATAAGAATATTGGTACTGCTCAAATCGTTCTCTCAATTCAATATAAAATAAATTTTTTCATAAAATTCAATGCAGTATGCAACAAATCATTAGTTCCAACATGCTCTATAATAAGACTATATTTATGTATAACTTATAGTAGTAACCTTCGGATTAAATCAATAAAATCAATTAACTTCAAGTCAGGTGGAGAAGAAAAGTAACCTTGCCCTTATACTACTCAACCTTTTCACTGCCAGTTTCAGAACGGAGTCCCTTATAATCAACATTTCACTTTGCTGATTGATGATATTACTACTATTACAGTTACTAGTGTTTTCATCTGTAACTGTGGGTGCCAGATCACTATCATTGCAGTTATCAAAGTTCTTATTCATAATAGGCACTAAATTAGTAATGCAGTGCCCACTAAGGGCTCTTCTTTTTAACCTTTTATTATTTCTTCTACTATCTCTTCATTAATCAGCCTCAATATCATTTTCATTTGGGTTACATATTCTTTACTTAGAATCTTTGCTGTGTATTATTAATTCAGGGTAATGTATACTCTGTGACCCTTCTGGTTCTATGTTGTTAACTTTGGTCAACATTACTCTATTTTTGTTTAATTCCTTACTGCTATCAATTATTGTAGTGTCCATATCAAGAACTGGACTACACTAGGTGTAAATATTTTATCATATTCAACAGAAGTAAGTGACCCTTGACATTCATTGTTGATAGCAAGTTAAGTTTTGAGTTAATGCTACCTATTGTAGATAAATCATTATCCAACACCAGGCTATTAATGCCTATCACATCTTTATCATTTAACATCAGAAAACTTCTTGATTTTTTGAGAGTCCTCTTCCTCTTATTTATTTATTTTTCTATCAACAGACCACCTTTCTTCTTTGTTTTTTTTTTATTGTTGTGATTGTGACAATAGGTTCATAGGTAATTACTAGGCTATCGGCCAAGGACCTATGTAAGCCTAGCCAACAAGGTTCCCTGGCTTACGCCACCCAAGAAAGTTATTTTCCTGTGCCACTGTTGAGCAGAGACACAGAAGTGATCCCCGGGGTGTATTTCCTATTTCCCATCCACTCATCAAGATTTTTCTTGAAGAGTGTTAATGAAGAACTTTGCTTGACATAGATGGGTAGCCTGTTCCAGAGTATAGGAAGTCTCTGGGACAGGAATATATCCCTCCAGCATGTCCTGTTTATTGTGGTGACAAGGTTTAGGTCCCTAGAGCGTGTAGCTCAGAGGGATTGGGATTTCTTTAGGTGTAGCATGTCCAACAGCTCTAGGTTTGACATAGCTTTATATGTTAGGCAGAGATCACCTCGGAGTAGGCGATATGATACAGAGTAAAGCTGGTGTTTTTTGAGGCGGTCAGTGTAGGGCATTATTCTGGGCGGCATTTTGACTTGGAACTGCCTGAATTATTCAGCAAAGGTTTCAACTTCATTCCCACTAAGACAGCAAACTTGGTGGAACTTATATTAGACTTAAAAGCATATGTCGGGAAGTTGAATTTATGTTTACTGTTTGGGAATGATTTATCGCATAATCAACATAACCTTTTTCATAGGAGCAGTATGTTTAATCCACCTCTACCAAGTGTGTTAGTTTTGTTTGAAGCCCTGTGTGATTTTGATTTCAGGGCGATGTTGCATGACAAAGTTGATACTAATGTTTGGAATTTAACTAGGAGTGAAAAAATGTTGCTTAGTAAATTAACGGCTGATAAATTTCTGTGGATTATGAAACCCGATAAGGGGGGTGGGGTCGTTATTATGAGTAGGATGACTATAACAATAGGATGAATGTTTTACTATTGGATGGCGTTATTTATGATGAAGTGTCTTTGAATTTGGTTAACATTTCTTACCACAAAATAGATCTGGCGTTAAAATATTTACTTGACCATGGTCAGATTGTTGCGGATTTAGACAATTATTTAAACGTCAGCCATCCTAGGGTATCAAATATTTTCGGTATCCCTAAAATATACAAGAGTCTTAACGACCCCCCATTGAGGCTGATTGTCAGTATGATGGGATCTAAGACATTTTTCTTTGGTAAATATATTGATTTAAAGTTGAAAAATGTTTTGAGCTCTGAACAACACATTTGTATTGATTCATGGCACTTTTTGAAAAAACTAAACGAAGTTACGGTTGAAGATTATACTTCGTTTTTGACTATTGATGTTGTGAATTTGTTCAACACTATCTCACACATTTTGGGTTTAGAATGGTTTGAGGAGTTTCTTTTTGACTCGAGGAGGTTTAACAACAATGACGTTTCGGTCTTAGTAACATTGATGGAACTTGTTTTAAAATACAATTGTATTTACTTTGAGGGTCAGTTTTTCATACAACAAACAGGGGTTGCAATGGGGGCATGTTCTGTCCCCATTTTTGCAAACATTATCATGCTCATGTGGGAGCGGAAGTGTCTTTTTAAATCCCCTTACACTAGTTTATGGGACGTCTATGTACGTTACATTGACAATTTGTTTTTTGGGTGGTAGGGGGACAAGTATGAGGTGGAAGAATTTGTTGAATTTATTAATGGTACAACTGATTTCCTTCAATTTAAGTTTGAATACAGGAAGGATGTTATTAATTATTTAGATGTGTTAGTAAGTAAGGACCTTGAACACAAATGTTTAGTTAGTAATGTGTACAGGAAGCCTACTTATAGTAATAGCCTGTTACACTACCAAAGTTGTCATCCACAGCACATTAAAAAAGGCCTGGTGAAAGGACAGTATGTACAAATTTCACGTATGACCACAAGCGATGGTGATTTTTGTGAGCAAAGTATATTATTGAAAGAGATGTTGGAATCAAGGGGGTACCCACTGAAATTAATTGACAGGGTGTATGATGAAATACTCACCAAGGGGGTGGGTGGGCGTTTTTGCACCATTATTAAACAAAGAGTATCAAAGACCCCAAATGGATTCCAACATTGTAGTCATACAGAATGACTTTTAGGAAATGTGTTCTAAATCTACATGGAAGTTATCATTCGTTACAAAATTCTGTGCTGACTACAAGGCCATCACACACATTTTGTGTAAAAATTGGACTATTTTTAACCATCAAACTAACATTTTGGAGAAGGTGGAGAAAAAAACTGGTATTATTTATAGGAGGCAGTGGCAGCTGGTGACTTCAAATCAAAGGAGGGCTGCAAGAGACAGCTGAATGGGTGGGGTCAATGGGAATGGGTGTGGCCAACTAGAAAGGGGAGGAGCTATGATAAAAACCACAAAAACTGTAACTTTAATGAAATATGCTGCCTTGGGTGCCAAACCATCATTATGAGAGTCCAATCAAGAAAAAAGGAAAGTGTAGAAGAAAAAAAATATTTCAATCCATTGGCTGCATGGCAGCTTACTTAATATCTAGATGGAAACAAAAAGGTTGTGAGGCATGACAAAATAAATTACTTTTTAAACACATTACCGGAATGCTAGTCAAAATCAAGTATAAGAAAAACAAGCAGCACTCAACTCAAACCACTTCTCCTTGCACTCCAGTTCTAATTATAATTTATATTCAGCTTTATTAACGTACCAAGTAACATGCTGAAAGTAGCAATCTCTGTGATACCCCCACTTGTAAAAATGTTTCTTATCCAAAAAAGACCTGCTGCCTGACAACAACTATCTACTTGTTTCATGGGGAAAACATGATCAAAGTAAAAAATAAAAAGCAAACAGGAAACAAGCTCAACATACATTACTTAAAGGATTACTGCACAGGATATGGACCACACATGATAGATTGGCATTCTGTTTAGTTTGCAGGTAAAGCCTGTAATGAGCTCTTAAAATAATGTAATCCTGTCCTTTATTACAAATACTGTCATATGCATTTCAATACCCAAGGCTTACATGTTATCTAGTTATGTAAGTATTCTCTGAATGGTAACAACAGAAAGGCTTTCAATGTTGGCAATTCATTAACAGTATGCTTATTAAAACTTACTTGCATCTTACAATCTCAGACAAGCTTACCAGATGGTCGTTAAAGCATTGCTACTTAAACACAGAGCAACAGGCACTTTCTGAATAATAAGCATAAATCAACAGTATAAAAATATGACAGAAACCAGAACATTCTGCAAAATCAAGGACAGATGAAAAGCCATTGTAGTACTTGTGTCTACCTTGGATGGGGGGATAGTCTGCACATTTACACTGCATAACTGTTCCTTCCCTTGCTTGGACACATCCAGAGTCACTACATGGGGGAGTGGGGTGCAACAAGTATGTCACAATTTGAAATGTCTCTGGCTGACTGCAATGGCCCTGACACATTTGTCATACCTTTCAACCTCAGAGCAAGAAATCTGGACAAAGCCATACATAGAAGTGGTACAAAGGCCCCAAAATAAGGACAATTTTGAAATATTGCTCTTATAAACTTAGAAAGATAATAGAATAGTAGGTCTTGCATTAGTATGAATTTTCTGAAGGGTATGAAATCTGAAATTGAAATGTCTGTCATTATTTTCTAACTTCAGTCTTTAATGATTTGCCACTAATTTGTCAAAAAAAAAACAATTTTATGAAAAATGGACCAAAAATGTGATTCAAAAATATAAAATAGCCACACAATACAGCTGGGAACCTGCAAAGAAGGGACACTTTGTAATATTAGTACTGCTAACTTGAGCATATACAAAATAAAATAATCTACATGCATTTCTGAAATAAAAGCAATCTATAACTGATTATTACAGTTATTTATTAATTGTAAACCTTCCATGTTTTCTTCCAAAATTGCCATTTTGCGGAGAGATTATTAGGGGAAGAGCAACATTTTGAGCCAAAATCGGGGACAGTTGAGAGGTTTGGATATGCCTAATTTTATAAAGCAATTTATTTGTATGTACCTCTCAACCTGTTAATGCAGGAAATCTGGACAAGGCCAAATATATGGGGGGGACATATAAACAGTACTAAAAATTGCTCCTGTATAAACTGAGACAGTTGATAGAATAACAGGGTCTTGCTTTAGCATGCATTTGTCTGAAGGTTATGAAGTTTGAAACTCAGTGTCTGTCATTATTTAGTGACTTCATTCCTAAATTATTTGACAGAAAACCACAAATTTTATGAGGAACAAACCAAAAATAAGAAGCAAAAATCTCTTCATTCTGCAAAAATCTGGACAGTTGAGAGGTATAGTTCAGCCGGGGCTGTCTGAGTTTGCTGCCCTTCCCCCCTCATAAAATCATGGTCGAATGGAGCTTCCCCCCTACAGCCATTCCAATGAACCATTACTTGGCTATTTCACCCCATTTACCATAAACACTAACCGGGAAAAGCCGAAAAACAAAAAACATAAACACTAATGTGCATACTGCTTTACTTCTGTGATGATTTAGACTTCATTTGAAAGTTTTATTTTGCATTTTACAGCGCAAACACTAATAGATATCATATCTGCTAAACAAAGCAATGCAGTCTCACAATGAAAACAGATGTAGCATTAAAACTTCTCTGCCCTTGAAAATTCACATTCACTGAAACAGCACTGAAACCCACATTCAAAGAAAATACATTTTGCCAGTGGTAGATTAACTTTGGGTTTGGGCTGTTTTCAAATCACAGGCCCCTTGCACACGAAACATACACATGCTCTTTCATACACCTTCCTGATTGTATTAAATTATATTCCTTGTACAATACAGTACAGTTTTAGAGGGCGTTTTAAATTTGTTTTGAAATTTTTCCAGTAAACAATGAAACAAAATGCATGCACCAGTAATGGCAAAACTGCCCAATTCAGAATATTTCCATCATAAAAGTTTACTCAGACTTCTACAGTCCACCAGTATCAGTACATATGCACAATCTCTGAAGAAGTAAAAGTCATCTAAATAATTCCACATTAAAGATATCTGTAACTAATGAAGAGGTTGCTGCTAGCAAACAACTTTGTATTTCATTGTTTCATCTACAAATAAAGTGCCTGTTACCCTTGAGGAATAAATTGCCTATCTTACACTAAAAAAATGATAAGCTAGCAATATTGCAATAGGGAATGGATGGCAAACTGATAACAGATTCATGATTACTAGGTATCTTCGCCAAAAAGGAGTGCAGCATCCATCCCCTTTGCACAGTACAGTATCAGCAATGCATCTATCTACTGTGGGAGTAGAACCCACAGCCTTCTGCATCAAAAGCAAGTATACAACCTGTTGTGCTATTAACAAGGCAAGCAGACTCAGCATAAGCAGCACTAAACTTTTGCTCCCCTGCAGCTCGCAGCTCCTTGTAAAATCTACTCACTCAGCCATATCTCTGAACTTTGCAGCACAAAGAAATCTGGAAAAAGCCAAAGTTTATTGTGGGGGGACAAATGCTCAAAAACCAGGGACACATTTTAAACATTGCTTGTATAATGTTGGAAAGTTGCTAGAATAAAATGCTGTGTTACCAGCATACATTTCACTGCCAAGCCTTAAACCCAGGACCCTGTGCAAAACAGTCAGAGCAACATACCACTATGCCAAATCAGCTGTTTTGTGGAAGAGGAAGATGGAAACTTAAATGGCTACCGTTTAGTGAATTCAGTTCTCACCGTAGCACAGCTGTCAACCTCTTAGCACAAAACACCTGAACAAAGCCAGTAATGGGTGAATACAGCCCCCAAACATTCAGTGAATTCAGTTCTCACCATAGCTCTCAATCTCTTAGCAAAAAACACCCGGACAGAGCCAGTAATGGGGGAATATATCCCCCAAACATATTCAGTGAATTCAGTTCTTACCGTAGCTCTCAACCTTAGCACAAAAAACCCGGATGAAGCCAATAATGGGGGGAATACAATCTCCAAAATAGGGACAAATTTCAAATATCCATCTTATACACTTAGAAAATTGCTAGAATAAAAGCGTTTGCATTACCATGCACTTTTGTTAACCAGGAGGGTCAGACTTGGAACAAAAGCTATTTTTTAGCAGAGGCCCAGAGAGACACACTCCAGACAGACACATGTCTTTGTAAGATGGGAGGACACTAGAGGAAACAAGCATAGGGAGGGCATACAGACTCCACAGAGAAGGTAAGGCACCCCAGCCAAGAATCAAACAAGAGAACCTGTAGATGTCAGGCAACAATGCTACCACTGCACCAATGCACTACTGGCTTTGCAAGGACACAAAAATACGGAAACCACAGATTTTATGAGGAACAGAACAAGTATGAGGGAAAAAATCTGCAATGTTTTTACAAATGGTGGTGGGTAGGGAATTCAGGCTCCTGCCACCTGGGTTCAAGGTACAGGGTTCAAGCCTTATTCTCTACCCACCAACATGCACACACACGCACGCACACACACACACACACACACACACACACACACACACACACACACACACACACACACACACACTCTCCTGTTTGCAGCTAAGTCCTCCACAAAATGGCTGCCGATCCACAAATCCTCTCCCATGAAGCAGCTAAGTCCTCTGTGCAGTCGTCACCGCACAGACCTCTAGACTGGAAGGGCAGAGTTTCCTGCCTTTCCTATCTGGACTGCCTAACAGAGCAGTCTGGAGTTCTGGAATGAGCATGCATGCGTGCATGGAGTTCTCAGGAACCATGCACGCATGCGTGGAGTCAGTGAATTTTTTTTAATTTTATTTTTCAATTTTATTGTTTTATTCTACAGGTGGGGGGATGCAGGACGGGGGGGGGGCTGCAGTCCTGCAGTCTTATAGCACAAGCCGCCCCTGAAATTCATGCTAAAGGGAACTTGTTCTGCTTATTTCAAAGTTGGTAACAGCAGTATTTAATGAATGTCCCTATTTGTGGGGGGGGGCTTCAGTCCTATAGCACGAGCTGCCCCTGATAGGAGGGGAGTGTCTTTTAAACAATTGTTGCAAAGGAACAATGAGGTTCGACAAATGCAGGCTAAGGGGATTAAGCCTTGTGTTTTTTGTTCACAGTGTCCCTTTATTGGCAGAGGTAATTACATACGTATTAATGGTACCAAAATTAGTATTTTAGGGAGTTATTCTTGTTATACTAAAGGAGTGGCTTATGGAGCTTCATGTTGCTTATGTCCAGGTTTTTATATTGGGAAGACCAAAATAAATTTTAGGGAGAGGATTTACGAGCATATCAGAGATATTAACACCTCCAACCCTAATAATGCTTTGTATAAACATGTAGCACAATTTCCTGGACATAATTTTAAGTTTTTCATCATTGAAAAAGTGGCTTATGATATTAGCAGAGGACCATGGGAGGATTACCTTAATTTCAAGGAATTATGGTCACAAATTTAACTTAACGCCACTTGTCCTCCGGGCCTCAATGACAGTATTAGTTTCAATAGCTTTTTGAAGTTACGTATGCATTTTGGATTAATTGAATATCAGCTTATTTTGCTATTGATATTTATTATTAATGTTTTTAAATAGGTAGTTATTGTTTTTGTATATAATTGTTAGTTTTAATGATTTTGTATATTTATGTACTGTGGTTTTAAGTCAAACAGTCCTACTGACTCACATGTGATTAATTATGTATTCAAATCCTGTATTTAAAGTGAGGCAAACTAATGGTGTTTGTATTCTGATGAAGTCAGCTGTGCTTGCTGACGAAAGTGCTCAATAAATTGTTTGAACTAAAGTTGGTGGTGTTCTGTGGACCCGTGGTTTGGTTTCATCAGCTGTTGGTTGTACTGTCAAAGACCTTTCATGTGGTTGTTGGTTAGTGTAGGGCATTTGTTTGAAGCCAGTAATCATCTTTGTGAGGTACTTCTGTGGCCTTTCCAGCTGCCGCAGATGTCTTGTGAGGTACATTCCAAATGGGGCATTGTACTCTATAATGGGTCTAATGAGTGTCGAGTAGAGGGGAACAATGACCTCTTTTTTCCTGGATGAGAACCCTTTTATGATGAGGTGTGCCACATAGGACTTCCTGACTATTGCGGCAATGTGACTATCAAAGGAGACACTAATGTCCACCTGGGTCCCAAGGTCTCTTATTACACATTCGGTGTTAAGTAGATTGCTGCCTATGTGGTAGTTCATGGGTACAGAGTTTTTACCAAAGGGGATGACACTGCACTTTTTGGCATTGAGCTTGAGGCCATGGCTCTGACACCAGGCATCTGTCTTAGTGAGGCCCTTCTGTAGGATGTCCACATAATTTTGGGGACTTGACTATGGCTCCTAGTTTGCAGTCATCTGTGAACTTCATTAGCCAGAGGCCTTCTGTGTTAACCTGTACTTCAGAGAAGTAGATACCAAACAGGAGAGGTCCCAGGATGGAACCCTGTGGTACTCCACTTGTCACTGCTTTGAGGTTACATTTGGAGTCTGCAACTTTTACAGTGTGGGTTTTGTCAGTGAGCCAGTTGGCAACCCATCTTGTGACGTAGGGATTTATACCTAGCTTAGTGAGTTTAGCTATAATTCCAGAATGGGGGATGGTGTCAAAAGCCTTGGCGAGGTCAAGGTAGGCTGTGTGAACCACCTTACCCTCATCTACGGCTTTGGTGACTGCCTGAAAGAAGTTGATCAGGTTCAGGAGGCATACTCTGCCTTTCAAAAACCCGACTCATAATGTGAGATGTTGCCATCTGTACCAGGGAGAATAGGGCAATGCATGTGTAACATATGCCAGCATAGTTAGCTGGAGTTTTGTAAATAATTTATTTTACTTTTTTATTTCATTTTACATTTGTTTACTGAGAGTGTCCAACTGGGCCAGAGGCCCATTTTCATTGGAAGCCCAGGGAGAAATGCTCCATGTAACAATAATTATAGATTAGACAGTACAGATACAAGAAATACCTGTGGTGAAAATAAAATACAAATCAAGGTGGACAATACAAGTCAGGGATTATACAGTGCAAGAAAACACAATTATTTAAGTTAGATAATGAACATTAAACAAAGCACATGTGTGGAAGAACAGAACATAATATTTCTGAAGTATCTTGTTAACTCATCCTGGTGTGGAACAAGAGCACAGCCAGTTGTTTGCTAGGTGATCCTTGAGGAGCCTTTTGAATTGAGTGAGGTTAGGGGTTTGAAGTATATACTGGGGACTGGAGTTCCATATTTTATTTATTTGTTTGGAGAACAGGGCATCTCCATGACTGTTATGTGTATTAATTTGAAGTAAAAGTGTATCTGATGATCAAAGGGATTGGCTTTTGGAATAGGATTGTACCAAGTTTCTGAGGGCAAGGCAATTGTTGGGTTAGTGTATGATGGTGTGGGCGATGGTTAGCTGGCTAAGAGTAAAATAGGTTATAACATTCAAGCCATTTTAATTGCTGGAGGGCTGTGCAGTGGTGTGATCTGTTGGTGTGGTTAGTGTCAAATCTGGCAATTTTATTACAACAGGACTCTGATTTGTGCAAGTTGTTTTTCCTTATGTTTGTGAGAACTGGGGAGGCATATAATAGGATGGATAGGAGATGTGCTCTGGCTATGGCTTGTTTGGAGGTTTGGGTGAGGTATGGGCTGGCTCTACATAGTAAGCCAAATCTGATCTGAACCTTTTTGATGGTCTGGGGTATATGCAAGTCAAATTTGAGTGCGCTGTCTATAGTAACACCTAGTAGTTTGGTGTGATTTACTGGTTTGATTTTGTTGTTCAGGGAGTGGATAATGAATGGGGTGGAGACCTGAGCTGATCTGTGGTTTGCAAATAGCATTAATTTGGTCTTACTGGGATTAAGTATGAGTTGATTAGCTGATAGGAATTGTTCTATGTTTGTGAGAAATTCTTGATTGATTTCTAGGAGGCTGAGGAAGTAAGAGGCTGCACAGATGAGTGTTATGTCATCAGCATATTGTCTAATAGTTGCTGTGTTTGTGATTGTACTGAGGTTATTGGTAAAGATGGTGAAAAGAAAGGGACCAAGAATAGAAATCTATTATACTCCCATTGAGATTGGGAGGAGGGATGAAATCTCATTTTGCCATCTGACTGCTTGTTGTCTTTCGGGCAGGGTAACTGTAGAACCATGAGATGGCTGTTTGACAGAGATTGAGGGAAACTAGTACACTGAGTAATTTCTGGTGGGAGACTGCATCAAAAACTTTTGACATGTCAAGGAAGACTGAAGCTGCAACTTGTCCCTTATTTCGGAGCTGGTTAACTGTATCTGTGAAGCTTAAAAGAGCAGTTGTGATACTGCACTTTGGTCTAAAACCATGTTGTGTGTTAGAGAGTTGTTATTTAGTAAAAAATGTCAGTAGTTGCATATGTATGCATTTTTCTAGGATTTTGGCTAGTGGTGGGTATATAGCAATGGGTCTGTAGTAGATAATTGGGTGGAAGTTCCACCATTGTATAGGGGGATAATGTAAGAAATTTTCCAAAGTTTGGGGATGTATTTGGAGATGGAACTGTTTATTAACAGAGAGACAGAGAAGCTATGGTGCTGGCTGCTATTTTGAGATATTCATTGGGGAGAAGGTCAACTGCAAGTGATGATGGTTTTAGTTTGTAGAGGAGTTTTTTATGTATGTCGTCTGTATAAATCTAATAGTAAATGAGTTTAGCTGGGAATTAGTAATATGGTGTCATTTGACTATCACATTGACTTGTACAGTTGCTTGTGTTAGAATGTATCAGCGTTATTATAACTGATAAAATGTTTATGTTTAAACAAAGATTTAAGGAAAGGAACAGCAGAAGTTTTTGAAATTGTTCTATAGCTTTTAGATACAGTAACAGATCTTAGCAAAGCTCTGTGTGTGTATTGTACCAGAGTCAGATGATCAAATATGATGTCATTTTATAACCAGCACTGAGAGGATGCAACTCTCTTGTTTTGTTTTGTTTGGAACCTGATATAAAAATCTATGACAGTTATCACAGTCAGTTAGTTGAATGAGTTCAGTTTTAGTTTGAAACTCATTACCTTGCCTTGTGGAAGTAAGCATCTCAGCATCTAATCTTGCCTTGCTGTATTAATTAAGTTAGCTAGGAAACAGTTTTTCTTTAAACAGTCAGGAAATACAGTGAGATTAGTTGAGTATTGTTTTTCTGCATCTGTTTCAATCTGTCCAACTGTGTTATTTTTATTTCTCCTGTGACTGGAACACTGGTGTTTATTATACTTAGATATTTAGTATTCTCCGTTTTCTATTTTGATTATTTATTATTAAATATTTATACCTTTCATTGTTGCTGGTCTTTTAGAGAACACTTTTAATGTCTTGAGAGTACTACTGCTTATTTTAGTGATGCCTTGGCCACTCCAAAAAACCTGGCTGCTTTGGTTACACTCTACCACTTATGTTAATATTGATTTTACTCAGTATAATTGGATACCCTTGTAGGAGCCTGAGAGTGATTGACTGGTGGCATCGAGTTACCTTATAGTCTGGGCAGGAGGGGTACAGTTAGTAAATCTGTACCAGACTTTCCCAACACTGTGTGTGTGAAAATCAAATACCCAGATGTGGGTGAGTCAGCTACTTGGAAATGGGATACAGTGCTCCAAAGTGAGTCTTGTTTGGGATCTGGAGAGACAGAAAGTGCAGTCCCAGGTATGGAGCATGTTCCTTGTGTGCTCTTGGGGAAACTGTGCTTGATGCAGTGAGCAGCATCTGAAAATACTGTGTAAATTCATAGTGACTGTCTCTCACTGATGTCTGTGGTGAGGACTGAGGCTCCTTGATTACTGGCCCGGGGTAAAAAGAAGCCATCAGAGTGATATCAGATACAATATCAGATTTCTCATTCACATTTGTCTTATTTGTGTTTATGATAGCATTGTTATTAATAGAATTGTCAGAAGTAAAAAGCTTTGCTTTATATTTAAAATCAGTCATCCAGTGTATGACAAATTACATAGTTTTTCTAATGCCCATGCCAAAACTATGTGGACATTCAACTTGATCATTCATTTTTGCTATTTAAAATTATACTAAGTTCATGTAACATAGCACAATCATTACATGTTGGCTCCAATTCCAAAAGACTTGTTCTCAGTATAAATGACCACTTACACTGAGAGCAGGTTTTCTGGAATCTGATCCCCATAGTAAGCCTTTTTATACAAAGGCCTTACACTGAAGGAATTACAGCAAACGTACACTGACAGCAACACTTTTAGAATCAAGCCCACTGTGTTTTTCACTAGTTCTTTCATACTGTATATACAACCCACATCCTACATATATAATTAAGTATTCATTATGTAGCAAATCTTCAAAAACATGAACTTAGTGTTTTTATAGTAGGTAATAACAATTCTATTCAAAAATTACTCAAACACTAAATTTACTACCTGCCCAGAAGAAACTAAAATACCCTATTAATCATCATCTTCTTTCGTCTGTTCCCATTAGGGGTCGCCACAGTGGATCATCTGTTTCCATTTCTTCCTGTCCTCTGCATCATGCTCTTTCACACCAACCGCCTGCATGTCCTCTCTCACCACATCCATAAACCTTATCTTAGGCCTTCCTCTTTTCCTCTTACCTTGCAGCTCCATCCTTAGCACCCTTTTCCCAATATACCCAGCATCCCTCCTCAGCACATGTCCAAACCAACGCAATCTCGCCTCTCTTGCTTTGTCTCCAAACTGTCCAACCTGAGCTGACCCTCTAATATACTGATTCCTAATCCTGCCCATCCTAGTCACACCCAGTGCAAATCTTAACATCATTAACTCTGCCACATCCAGCTCTGACTCATGCCTTTTCATCAATGGTACTGTCTCCAGCCCATATAACATAGCTGGTCTCACTACCCTCTTGTAGACCTTCCCTTTCACTCTTATTGGTACCAGTCTGTCACAAATCACTCCTGACACTCTTCTCCACCCATTCCACCCTGCCTGTACTCTCTTCTTCACCTATCTTCCACACTCACCATTACTGTGAACTGTTGATCCCAAGTACTTAAACTCATCCACCTTTACCAACTCTACTCCCTGCATCCTCACCATTCCTCTACCCTCCCTCTCATTTACACACATATATTCTGTTTTAGTCCTGCTGACCTTCATTCCTCTCCTCTCTAAAGCATATCTCCACCTCTCCAGGGTCTCCTCAACTTGGTCCCTACTCTCACTACATAACACAATGTCATCTGCAAACATCATAGTCCACGGGGCCTCCTGTCTAATCTCATCTGTCAACCTGTCCATCACCACTGCAAATAAGAAAGGGCTCAGAGCTGATCCTTGATGTAATCCCACCTCCACCTTAAACGTGTCTGTCACTCCCACCACAGTCCTCACCAATGTCACACTACCCTTGTACATATCCTGTACCACTCTTACATACTTCTCTGCCACTCCCGACTTCCTCATACAATACCACAACTCCTCTCTAGGCACCCTGTCATATGCTTTCTCTAAGTCCACAAAGACACAATGCAACTCCTTCTGACCTTCTTTGTATTTCTCCAACAACACTCTCAGGGCAAATATTGCATCTGTAGTGTTCTTTCCTGGCATGAAACCATACTGCTGATCACTAATCATCACCTCCCTTCTTAACCTAGCTTCCACTACTCTTTCCCATAACCTCAAGCTGTGACCGATCAATTTTATCCCTCTGTAGTTACTGCAGCTCTGCACATCACCCTTATTCTTAAAGATAGGTACCAAAACACTTTCTCCACTCCTCAGGCATCCTCTGACTTTCCAAAATTTCATTAAACAATCTGGTTAAAAATTCCACTGCCATTTCTTCTAAGAACCTCCATGCTTCCACTGGTATGTCATCTGGGCCAACAGCCTTTCCATTCTTCATCCTCTTCATAGCTGTCCTTACTTCCTCCTTGCTAATCTGCTTCACTTCCTGATTCACTATCCCCACATCATCCAACCTTCTCTCTCTCTCTCTCTCTCATTCTCTTCATTCATCAGCCCTTCAAAGTACTCTTTCCATGTACTCAACACACTCTTCTCACTTGTGAGTACGTTTCCCTCACTGTCCTTTATCACCCTTACCTGCTGCACATCTTTCCCAGCTCTGTCCCTCTGTCTAGCCAATCGGTACAGGTCCTTTTCTCCCTCTTTAGTGTCCAATCTCTCATACAACTCTCTATATGCCTTATCCTTAGCCTTCGCCACCTCTCTCTTTGCCATGCGCCTCATCTCCTTATACTCATGTCTACTTTCTTCATCTCTTTGACAATCCCACTTCTTCTTCGCCAGCCTCTTCCTCTGTATACCCTCCTGTACTTCCTCATTCCACCACCATGTCTCCTTGTCCTTCTTCCTCTATCCAGATGTCACACCAAGCACCTTCCTAGCAGTCTCCCTTACTAGCTCTGCTGTAGTTACCCAGCTATTCGGTAACTCTTCATTGCCTCCCAGTGCCTGTCTTAACTCTTCCCTGAACTCCACCTCACAATCACCCTTTAACTTCCACCATTTAATCCTAGGCACTGCTTTCACACTCCTCCTCCACTTCTTGATCACCAACATCATCCTGCAGACCACCATTCTATGCTGATTAACTACACTTTCCCCAGTCACCACTTTACAGTCTCCAATCTCCTTCAGACTGGCTCTCCTACATAGGATATAATCCACCTGTGTGCATCTTCCTCCACTCTTGTATGTCACCCTATGCTCCTCCCTCTTCTTAAAATATGTATTCACTACAGCCATGTCCATCCTTTTCACAAAATCCACAATCATCTGACCTTCTGCATTCCTCTCCTTAACACCATACCTACCCATCACTTCCTCATCCCCTCTGTTCACTTCACCAACATGCCTATTGAAGCCTGCTCCAATCACTAGTCTCTCACCCTTGGGTATACTCACCACCACTTCATCCAACTCACTCCAAAATTTTTCTTTCTCATCCATCGCACACCCAACTTGTGGAGCATATGCACTAACAACATTCATCATTACACCATCAATTTCAAGCTTCATAAACATCACTCTATCAGACACTCTCTTCACCTCCAAAACACTCTTGGCATCCATTAGGATAACCCCTACCCCATTTCTTCTGCCATCCACACCATGATAGAACAATTTGAACCTGCCTCCTATACACTTGGCCTTACTTCCCTTCCATCTGGTCTCTTGCACGCACAATATATCAACCTTCCTTCTCTTCATCATATCAGCTAACTCTCTCCCTATTAATACCCTATTAATAATGTACTGCAATAATTTACAATCAAAACTTAAATATACAATCAACTGCTTCCCTATAAAAATAATACAAAATAATTATAATAGATGCTAAACATGCCATGTTAATAATGTACTACAGTAATTCACAACAAAACAATATACTAACAAGTGTTTCCTTATTAAAATAAGACAAAATGCAGTGATACTACAACCTCTGATGCACAGCTTTTAGTATATTCAGTTTAGCATATAGCTGCAGACGTAAGATGTACTAATTAAGCCTGTGCACAGAAATCAATATAATATGGATACAATCCAGCTTCATAGGCAAACATTCATTGTTAGGTTGCAGACTTTACCATTATGAAGGGAATTACCTGAGCCCTGAATTGTTTAATATGAAGGAAAAAAATATATAAAAGCAGCTATTACTCATTGTTAGGCTGCAAACTACAAAGAATTGCAAATATTAATAAATACACTTCTATGTGCAAGGTAGCTGTTAAAGCAGTCAAGGGTACCAGTGACCATTCCAAGAGCACTGAGCTTATTGTAAAGCTCCAAGTTAAAAGATTTACACAGACCCATAAACACAGCCCCGTTTACCTTTCTGTCCATACTGCTTGATACAGAGCTGATTACAGACAACAAGACAATAGTTATAATTTAGCCTTCACTGAATTCCCATTAATACTAAGGTGGAAATCCCAAGTGTTTTCAAGAAGTGGTGTAGCTGTTCTGCAATTAATGCTTGAAATATTTTAAACAGCAGGTGTGGCAATAATATGGGCCTATCGGTTAAAGGGTTGGGCAGGGTGTCCACCTTTAAGTATTTCAGTAACATACCGGCTTTAGACAATAATGAATTCATGTCAGACATTGTGGAATGGCTGAATATCTAAATTAAAAGTAATAATATGCCTGGAAACCCTAGGGTTGAACCTACTGCTGTCTGGAAGGGGGTGGGTGTGGCTTTGATGAAAACGTTTACAATTGTTTAACCACCTTGTCCCTAACAATTCTATTGTCATAAAATGGAGAACACTCATACAATAATGCAATTCTTTTGGAATCAATGCCAGCCTGTAATAATTATGCTATGTTATTGTTATATGAATTTGGTATAATTTTAGATAGCAAAAATGGATGATCAAGTTAAATGCCTACTAACCATTACTGGTGCCACTGAAATTAAGGATACAAAGAAAGCAGGGATGGTAAAGCAAAGTGGAACATGCAGAAGCAAAGGAAGAGGAAACAACAAACTTGCCATATAAATAATAACTGTTACGCACCACTTGTGAAGGGTTTGTATAAATATTGTGCCCACTGGTGCCATTTATGTTATTTTAGCATTCTCTTAGCCTACTGAATGCTTGCTTGTATTAAAAAGTACATAAATGGAAAGCCTGCATTTTCCTTTTGAAGTTATTCCTAGAAGGGAGTATGTGAGGTTAGCAGGTCATGTTTTTAATGGCTTTAAGATCCTTCCAAGCTTGGTCCCTAGAATTTAAAGTTGATCCTTGCAAACAGAATTTCCCTATTCATGATATTTTAAAGGAAAATCATTTTTGCTTAGTAGCAGAAGTCTGTTAATGACTGTTGTTTAAAACAGAGGAGGGATCAGATGGAGAGAATATATGATGCTAGTCAATAAGGCTGAGGCCAAACATTACAGCAAGTCTGATATGGCTTTGAAAGACTCACTTGGGAGGAGTACTTTGGGAATTTAGACTTTTATAAGATAGAAAGCACAACACCACATACTGGTCACTAATGGATGGGGACGTGTAGAGGTATAAGAAACCTTTGTCTGAACAACTGATTAAAACTCATGTAAGAGATGAATGGTTAGCTGCAGGAAAATCAGGTCCTGTTGCTGCAGCTACCAGCCACATAATACATTTTTTCTAGCCAGTGTGTAGTTAAGTGAGAAGAAGTGAAATCAGTTCAAGCTCAAATCTTCAATAATTATTTGGAGGTACCACAGTCTGACAACATAGTTTCAAGTGCCATCTCAATAAGGACAGATGAAAATAGTGGAATATACTTACAGGTAAGTCTACATATCCTCCTAGGCATTTCTTATAAAGATTTCAATAACTGCCCAGTTTGGAGTATTATCAGAAACGGAATTGTCTATTAAAAACAAAAATATAGTTAAAATATAGTCCAGAAGTCAGAAGCTAACTAAAAACATGCTAAAGTACAAGGCAACTTATTTCAAAAGAGATCTGTATCTTCGAGAAATATAAGAAATTATGTGACTCACTTAGAAAGGAATAGCAGAGTCGAATAATAATAAATAAATAATGTATGCAGGGGTTGGACAAAAGGGTTATGGTAAAGTGTACACGTAAGTAAAAGAGAAAAGGGGGGCAGAGAAGTATGTATTCAGAAGATCTGGAGCAGTATAGCCTTGCTCGCAGATCGCTGAATACAAAGCGGCGGTTGGACAGAAAGAAGACTGCATGGCATATGTGTATACATATATAATAAAGATTAGCCAATACACCTCTTATTAAAAGAGTTTTGTATACATATATAATAATGATTAGCCAATAAAACTTTTATTAAAAGAAGGTCTGGCAAATCAGAAGAATACGCTAAACAGTGAACTAACAGACTGAACGGACACTTTACCATAACCCCTTTGTCCAACCCCTGCATACATTATTTATTTCTTATCACTCGACTCTGCTATTCCTTTCTAAGTGAGTCACATAATTTCTTATATTTCTCGAAGATACAGATCTCTTTTGAAATAAGTTGCCTTGTACTTTAGGAGCCCCCTAGGTGTTCTTTAAACAAATTCCAGCTAATTTGCATTGTTTTTTGGATCACTCTCGTGAAGACACACTTTATGAACCCCTTAGGAGTTTTACTAACATATTCCAGCTTCCTTGCATTGCTTTTTTGTTTCTTTTTCGTGACGAAAACTAGTTAGTGATTGTGGCTTTCCTTTCTGCCCTTCTGTTCAGTCTGTTAGTTCTCGGTTTAGCGTATTCTTCTGATTTGCCAGACCTTCTTTTAATACGAGTTTTATTGGCTAATCTTTATTATATATGTATACAAAACTCTTTTAATAAGAGTTGTATTGGCTAATCTTTATTATATTTGTATACACATATGCCATGCAGTCTTCTTTCTTTCCAACCGCTGCTTTGTATTCAGCGATCTGTGAGCAAGGCTATACTTCTCCAGATCTTCTGAATACATACTTCACTGCCCCCCTTTTCTCTTTTACTTACATGTACACTTAACCATAACCCTTTTGTCCAACCCCTGCATACATTATTTATTTCTTATTACTCGACTCTGCTATTCTTTTCTAAGTGAGTCACGACTTTCTTATATTTCTCGAAGATACAAATCTCTTTTAAAATATGTTGCCTTGTACTTTAGGAGCCCCCAAGGTGTTCTTTAGACAAACCCATAGTTTTTCAGCTTCGGCATTCCATTCTTCTTAGAGGAGTGGTCATCTTCATTTCATTTAATTCAGTTTCCTTCTGGTTGGTCCTTACATTTTATTCACTGAATGGTTTACATGTTAACAATGACTGTTTCTTATTGTTTTTTATTATTTTAAACAATTATTCATCGGTTAATATTATCTTAGGACTGATTGGTCTTTAGTTCATTAATGCTTAGCCCATTGGTTTACAGACAATGACTACGTTTCTACATAATTTATTTCACATGTGTATATATATATATATATATATATATATATATATATATATATATATATATATATATGCTTGTTTCAACTGAATCTTTGTAAAGTTTTCTGAAGAAGTTCCAAGATATTAAAGGAATGAAAGCGCTTAAAACAATCTGAGTGCGGCTCATTTTTTCCATCTAATCCACGAGTGTTGATACTTCCGTTTGAAGTTTTTGTTTGGAATATACATATATAAATATATATATATATATACATATATATATATATATATATATATATATATATATATATGTGTGTGTGTGTGTGTGTGTGTGTATGTATAAATTAATAACAATTCAACAAAAATACACTTTGTCTGAAGCCACTATTGCTGAATGTACATCATTGAACAAAATGTAAAAATACTACACATCTGTATTTTGCCTTCACCTGAGGAACTGCATCTCCACAATCCTGCAAGTATATATATATATATATATATATATATATATATATATATATATATATATACACACACACACACACACACACACACACACACACACACACACACGCATGGGTTCCCTTTAGAATCTCGAAAAACAAATACCGAATTTCAGTTTTCCAAGATTCTAATCCCGAATGCTCGGAATCGCGAAACACCAGAAGAGCGAAATTCTAAATCTCGAAGTTCGGAGCTTCTGGTGTTGCGGTATATGAATGGATGTAAGTGCAGGTAAGTTTGTATGAGTGTGTAGGTTATGTGCTGTAGTGTATGTTAGTGTGTGTTTTGGTTGTGATGTGTGTGCAAGGGGCTGTGAAATTTCTCGGTGTGAGTTGCCTTTGTGTGTGTGATTGTGTGGTTTTGGAGTTAGAATATATAAGTGGGGGGTGTGGGGGTGTTTCTAGTGTAGGTTAGTATTGTTTGTGTGTGTGTGTGGGGCAGTTGTGTGTATGTGAGTGTGTGTATGTAAGTGTCGGGATTTTGAATTTCGGGGTTATGGGCATTCAGGATTGTGGTGTATACACACACACACATATATATATATATATATATATATATATATATATATATATATATATATAGGTTCATAGGTTCATAGGTTTATACTAGGCTATCTGTCCCAAGGCATTTATAAGCCTAGCCCAAATTTTTGTGGCTTACGCCACCCCTTATATGAAAAAATACTGTACCCATTAGTTTGTTGTGCCTCTGTCCAGCAGTGACACAGAGATGATTCCCGGGGTAAACCTACGATCTCCCATCCACAGGTCAAGATTTCTCTTGAACAGAGCCAGCGAGGTGCTCTGCCTCACATGGACCGGGACTCTATTCCACAGCATAGGGAGTCTCTGAGTGATAAATCTATCCCTCCAACACATCCTATTTATATCCGTGCTAAGGTTTAAGTCACTTGCTCTAGTGGTTTTGGTGGATTTGGATTTTTTGAGGTGGAGCATGTCCATTAATTCCGGGTTGGACATGGCCTTGTATGTCAGGCACATGTCACCTCTGAGCAGACGGTATGCGACTGAATAGAGCTGCAGTTTCTTCAATCTGGCAGCATATGACAGATTTTGGAGTCCCTTTATCCTTTTGGTGAGAAACTTTTGGGGTCTCTCCAATTGCTGCAGATGTCGGGCGAGATACATCCCGAATGGGGCATTGTACTCGATCATTGGTCTGATAAGTGAAGAGTACAGGGGAACAATGACCTCACTAGATCTGGATGTGAATCCCTTCATGATCAGGTGGGCAATGTAGAAGGTCTTTCTAACCACTTTAGCAACGTGAGTGTCAAAAGAAAGGCCACTGTCAACCTGGGTCCCCAGGTCCCTGATAACCTCTTCTGTGCTTAGTGGATTGCCACCTATATGGTAGCTTGGGGTTACCTTGTTTTTCCCGAAGGGTCTGACTATACATTTTTTGGCGTTTAACTTCAGGCCATGGCTCTGGCACCAGCTATCTGTTTCCGTGAGTCCCTTCTGAAGGATATCCGTGTCCGATGCACTTTCCACTATGGCGCCCAGTTTGCAGTCGTCTGCAAACTTTGTCAGCCAAAGTCCTCCCATGTTGGCCTGTACTTCTGAGAAGTAGATGCCGAACAATAGGGGGCCAAGGACCGAGCCCTGTGGGACATATATATATATATATATATATATATATCTACATACATATATATATATATATATATATATATATATATATACATGCATACATACATATATATATATATATATATATATATATATATATATATATATATATATATATATATTATATAATACATATATACATGCACACACACTAGCTCTGAATTTGCACAACATTGAGGAAAAGGTAAATTCTTGCTCCTTTATTCCATGATCTTGCTACAGTGACTGTGCTCTTCTACAGTATTCGTTTTCAGCATTTAATTCTGCCATTGGATGTCTGTCAGTGAAAAGAATTACTTCTGAAATACAGAGGACTAAGGCTATGGGTTACTGATGAGATGCTTCCTGTAATCCAGGATTTCTTTCCCTCAGACACAATTTATCTATTGCATGACTAAGTCACTTAACCAGACAAGGTTCCTAGATCCGCCTTTAAAAGGGATACTTGTGCCTAGTTGGTTTACCTGGTTAATAAGTAAATAAAATAAACACTCTAGTTTTAGGGAAAAGAATATGGAAACCAGAAAGCAATAAATGTTACCTTGTTCTGAAGAAGAGGTGTAAGGCTGCAGTTCCTACCACATAAAGCATCCACCTCACCAGTGTATAACATTTTTTGAAAAAAGAAAGCACATTATTTTTCTCAAGTCAGACTGAGGCTATGTAGTGGTACAGATTGCTTTTATACCTACTGAAGTAACCTAAGAAAATTTAGATAATTTCTAAACATGGAGTATAAAATAAATGGGTCATTTGTTTTAAGAATAATCCATATTTATACGTGTCATCAGTTTTCTTCTCCATACATACACTGTTAATAGAGAAACAGAAATTATCTATTAAGGGGCACTAGAGCATTTCCATTTACCCAGTACTGGTTGGAAGTTGAGAACAGCTTATGCCTTTAAGATACATTAATTGCTTTCTTGTTACACAAAGAGTATAGAAAATGGTACCACCGATGGTCTAAGTGGTTTCACTAACAGTTGGCAAAGTATGCAAATAAGGAGCCTGAAACTCCTGACCTGCAGGTCACAAGTGGTCTGTAAACACTCTTAATGTGGTCTGCAAAGCTTTTATGGACTTAATTATTTAATTACATTAAAAATGTCTAGTTTACCATTGAAACTGCATTAATAGATGCTTGATTATGCAGCTCTGAGCACAGCTTACAGATTGCATGTGGATGACTATATTGCTATACTTTATTTCAGGGTATTTTTATTAATTTCAAAAACAAAACATACACCCCCGAGGCACACTTGAGTCGGTCCAAGAATAAAATTTAATCCATACACGAATATTCACAGTTAAGTGCTTTCGTCCCTAAAACAGGGACTTCATCAGAACACGTAAAAAACATTTCTTAGTCACATCCTGTTTAAATAACACACCCAAGAAACATGTGGTACAAATTAAACAATAAAAATTAACAATCAATTCACCCTACCAGGTGTACAAATTAATTTAAAACAATTTAAAATCTCCATACCAAATTAGACAAAATACTAAACAACAGACTTTAAACCCATGCACATGTTAGAAAGTAAGGGCATGCAATTTTAAAATACAAACTAGTGAAACCATTTCATTAAGTCTAGGGAATTTGTATGCATTCAGAATAATTTGCCAGTACAATTCCCTCTTTTCTAACATTTCATTCCATGGTCACCCCTTGGGTTTCTATCAACCCTCTCCTAAATAAAGAATAAAAAACAATGTGAGGGAAACTTCAATGTGTGTTTATACAGAACATTAGTATCCTTACACTTAGCAATATCACATAGGGGTTTGTAAATATGTTCTTTTATTTTTCTCTTGGTTTTATTCACATATAAAATATGGGCATTATACACATTTAGCTTTATACACCTCCCATCTAGTACTACAGTTAAAGTGACCCTTCCAGGTCACCTTCCGACCTTGTACCCAGATACTGTCTTTCACCAGAACAGAGGAACACTGGGAACTTGAACCACACTTACACATTTCCATCCTTATAGTTTTGTTCAGAATCCCCTTGCCCTCTTCTAGTAAATCTTTAAAGCATTTTCCCCTCCTATAAACTATTGAGGGTCTCAAACCTACTTTTTCATGCAAATCATTATTAACATAAAATGGCCCCCAATTTTTTTTCCAAAATATTCTTAATAGTAAAACTGTCAAGTGAGAAAAAAATAACTATAGCTTTTTCATACTTATTCATAACATCATTGTTTGTCAAATACATATTGCCATCATCCTGCCCATATATTAAGGGAAGAAAACACCCAGTTTTTCTTTTTGTAACCACTTCATGTCCAAGGGGGTTTACAAGCCATAAAGGATATCCCCTATTGGCAAACATATTTGTCAATTTGTCGCATTCAGTCAGAAAGGATTCCCATTTGGACACCATTCTGGTCAACCTGCTAAACTAACCCCAGCTTGTAAAATCAAGCATAGAATTAGAATATGTTGTCTTTCAAAAAATATCTGACATTAATCTTTTGTTATCACGATCTTTCAAAATTAACACATCCAAATAGTTAATTGATGTACACTCCACTGTTTTTGTACATTTCAGAAAATCAGTGGTATTATTAATGGGTCTACCTGAAAACATTGAAAGCCCACAATATCAAAGACCAAACTGTCGACATGAAAGCACTGAAACCTCACTTTAGTGAACAACCGGATCAGTGAATCCATTCCCAAGGTAAGTAACCTATTGGCCAACAAAGTGAACTTTGCCCTTTTCTCAACTGTAGTGCGATCTCAGAGTTGGTATATTTAGTTAGGGAGGTGTTTGGGTGGGTTGGGGATGGTGCGGTTTCATTTTTGTTAGTTTTGGAATGAGTGTTTACTTACCCTGGGAATGGTCTCACCAGTCTGGTCATTCGCTGAAGTGAGGTTTTGATGATTTTGTCTTGACGATTTGGTCTTTGATATTGTGGGCTTCTGATGCATTCAAGTAGACCCATTATTAATTTGGTCAAAAAAAAAATCTATTTTCAATGGAGTATCTTGCCAAATAATAAATATGTCGTTCAGGAACCTAGCATAAAATGCCCATGAAGAAAGGAAAGAACTATTAACACAAACCTTTTCTCCTGTTGTGCCATGACAATGTTAACAAATATAGGTGCACAAATCGCTCCCATTGCTACACCCATCTTCTGATGCAAAAAGTGATTCTCAAAAATGAAATAATTGTAAGATAGAACAATATCCATTAAATCAGTTAAGGTTTTTGCCTCTGTGTCATCTAACTCCATATTCTCAATTAATAATTCACAAAACCACTCCAAGCCTAGCCTGTGTGGAATCACTGTATAAAGATCTTTCACATCAATAGTACAAAAAAACTGAAGAATCACTATATCCCATCTTTACACATTTAATCAAAAAGTCCCAGGAGTCCCTACATAAATATGAGAGTGAGATGACACCATCTTTCAGTGTTGAATCCAAATGTTTGGCAATGGGTTATGTTTTCAGAACAAGTATCATCTACAAATTGGTCATAGCAGGGGGTTTGTCAAATCTTTATGTAACTTAGGGATGCCAAAAATGGCAGGTATAACAGAACCTTTCACAATCAACACCCAATGAATCTGCTCCATAATCCGCCCCTGCATCTCCATGTCAAAAAGTAAAATGTCTATCCTACGATATGTTACAAAAATTTTGTTTTTCGATACCTCCTCATATGAATCATCATATAACAACTCCAACATTTTATTAATATAATCTGTTTTAGTCATAATGACTACCCTCCCACCTTTGTCAGTTTTTCATAAACTATAAATTTTGGTTGGAACATAAATCAAATAATTTCCATTCCCTTTGGGATATATTGTAGAAAAGATGGAAGACGGGTTCACTTACAGAATGCCTAACATCAAGGTTGCAGACCTTATCAAAGCTCTGTAACAAAGGGTGTATAGGTGGGTTAAATGTACTAGGTCTCTTAAGTTCATTCATAGACACTGAGGCCCCAGAATTTGAATCAAACTATAGGTTAAAATTAAGCTTTTTATATATAATTTCCAGTTTATTAAGTTTTCAAAAAGGGAGGGAAGCCCTTCTAACAGTAACAAAAGTAAAACCTTTTGACAATAAATCAGTAACATCTTGATTAATATCTACAAAACTCTAACTGTACACATTGAAGTCACCATTACCATTAGAAACAATGTCCAATGGTTTATGTTCATCTGTTGAGTCCAGTAATGAAAATATTGCCATCCCCATGCCCATAAATTTAGGGTACAACCCCCCCCCAGTTTTTCTTTTTGTAACTACTCCATGTGTAAGGGGGGAAGGGTGATATTCCAGCTGGTCAGACTACATCAGAGCTGCTTTCCTCATTGGAAGAGTCGGAATTTCTGAACCAACCAATAAATTTGTCAAGTGTGGAAAAGCATCCCGTTTTAGTTTAGGAAGAGTGTGTCTCTCTCTGGTGAACAACTGACACACAACAGGACACTGTCAGCTCAACTTCATGAATTTGAAAAGAAGTTGGAAAATATTGTAAATTACAAATTAAGAACTTATACTTTTGTGAATCCATTAAACATAAATGGGTTCTACAAGGTTTATGGATATGGAGGTTGCCTACTGGAATAATATGCAGTGTACCTCCGGGGTGCATGTTTTGTTTCTGGAATTTGTTTTTTCATCCTGTTGAATACTGTTTTGTGTTTCTGTGGTTCTTTATTTTCATTAATTTTACTGGTTCTTTATACATTTTTTAGGAGTATCCTTACATCTCATCTGGGGAGTTGATGGGCAGTATCTTTGAACAGTATACAGTACAGTAGTTTTTTTTTTGTGGAGTAATACAGGAAGTAAAGTTGTAATTAGGATTGCCATTGGTTTATCAAGTTGATTTTGTGAAAATTTCAGTACTTGGCTAACAGGAGATATAACTCCTGATGAAGGTGCTGCTACCCTGAAAACTTAATTTCAAAACCTATGCTAGTTCTAAACAAGGTATATAATCACATCACTGTTCCAGCATCTTAGCGTTCTTCAGAACATTGTGATTTAGTCAGAATGTACCATTCCATTAATGACATTCTTCCCTGGCACTTATACAGATAATAAAAGATGTCATGGTTGACTTTTAATTGCACGAAAGTCAGGTAGTTATGGAATTCAAGCCATTTTTAGGTACTTGGACCTATGCAATGGAGTACTGTATTGGGAAGGCTGGTAGTGTATTTGGCTAGTTTGTTACAGGATTGTCTTAGTTTAGTTGGATGGTACAGATGTCAGTGAGGATATGAGAAGCCTAGAGATGGGTAGGTCATAGTAGTAGATTTTTGGGCTTACTTAGTAAGATAGTGGGGTGAGTTGTAAAGGAGATCTCATTTATAATATTTTTAATTGCATTTTGCATGAGTGTTGAATGATTTTGTTGTCTATGGTTACATCTAGTAGTTTGACTTGATGGAAAGTTTTGAGTGAGATACTGTGTGTGGACTCTCTGTGAGCTGTAGGGGTGAAGAACATTAATTTAATTTCTTGGGATTCAGCAATAGATGGTACTGGTCCAGCCACACTATGTAATTGAATGTGTGTCCCTTATGGTACTCCAATGGACACTGGGTAATAAGATGAAAAAGCAGATTTTCATTTGATGCATTGAGTTCTGTTACATAGGTAGCTGCTACCAGTTTGAAATGGAGATGTTGAGGCCAAGGTGGCTGACAGCACTGATTAGAAATGGATGGGTTACTGTATCAAATGCTTTTGAGATGTCAAGGAATACAGAAGAGCCAACTTGCTTTGGTTTCTATTCTGACTGACTGAACATTTATATCTACCAGTAAAGGAGTGCTTGTCAAAAGATATCAGTCAGTAATGTCCTTTAGAAATTATTTTTCTGTCCTACGTTCATTATGCAACTGAAGCTTTCATATTGTGGTACATAAAACCAAGTGGCAACATATTTTGTGTTACGAGCAACTTCTCACTTCACTTTATTTTGCTGTCAGATGAACAAAAGTTTGCTCATAAGACAATTTGATGTCATTATACTTAGAAGGTTCACATCCTTTTTTGTTTAAAAATGTTTGCTTCTTGAAAGTTTGTGGACACACATGCATTTCTGTGTCACTGTATTAGGATGCCTTCAAAACAGGTCATTGAGTAACATCCGTTGAAACAATTCTGCAATTCTACATTAATTGTGCAACTGAAAACTTGTTACTGCAGTAGAGAAAAGGAAGAGGGTTTGTATCAAGTTGAACTGTTCACCTAACAATGTTGTTTTGCTACCAGATATGTAGTTACATAACAAATAAGTGATGGTTCAAAAACATACAAAATAGCTGTTATATCATGTTTTTTTTGGTGGGGCATTTGAGGGGTTTATAAATTGTAGTACTTAAAACTGTTGTACATATTTTGTTTTCTGCAACACTCCACCTGTTTATTGCAGGTTACAGTTACTACAGTAAAACTAACTTATTCTCTGAAATTTTAACTTGTTTTTGATTAATTGAGCTTTTTTCTCTTGGTTTCCAATCCTCAGCTGAGTATATTCTTCCTCATGTGGCTCTCAAGTCATTTGAGTTTCAGACCACTAAATAGACTTTGCTCTAGATCTTGAAGTTGCATGGAATTCCTTTTTTGTCTTCCCCACTTTACTATTTAGTAATTTGTACCCAGTTTTCCTTCTCACTCACAATTTTCCTTTTTTATGCAAGCAACAGGTTTACATTTCATACAAATGAGCTTGAGATACTTCACTGAACTATGATTCATTGTATTGCATTTTAGTGAAAAGCATCATTCATAGAGTCATTAAAGCCCAAGTCTAAAAACAAACTACTGGACGTTTGTGAAGGGAAGTACCTAGTATCCCCTCCCTACACCATCAGCTCACTTAAGTACTCCATCACCGAGCTACACAATGCTTTTTCCTAATACATGATAGTTTTTGATGCATTTTTTTATCAAGCATATTGTTTTATCATAGATTCTTGACTGATATTGCATTTTGTCATAATTTAAGGGATTATTTTTGTGCTTTTGTTTGTTTAGTTTTCCGTTGCCTGTTTTGGATAGAATTAAAATTTTGTATCTTTTAGGCTACTTTTTTTTAACTACAAATGACAAGTTTTTATTGGCTGGTGTTTCATATCTATGAGTGTGACTAAATCAATTTTTCTTCATGTTGACTGAATAATTTAGCAATACTGTATACAGCTTTTGTAGAACTTTGTTTGTACAATTTTGGTGGAGTTTGAGTTGCTATCTTACTTAGGCGCAGTGAGACTGGAATTTTTTGTGAGACTACTGTATACTGTTTTTTCATGTATATCTACATATATGGACTGTTGTGTGACCATGAAGTAAGAATATATAAATAAAAATGGTGTGAGATGTGCAGAGGGGCTTGCCTCCCATCAGAAATGCTTATTTTGGAGCTTATTGTTTGTGTCCACGGAATCTATTTTCTGATCCATAATTATCTATGAAGTCTGATAACTCGAATGAAGATTGGTGACATGAAAAGTGCCTAGTGAGCGTGCCAGAAGTGTCCTAGGAATCTACCATGACATGTCCTAAAGTTGTATTAAACTCAACAGAGCTAGTAAAAGCACAGCAAAGTGTGAGCCGAGGATAAAATCTGAATACAGTGAAATAAATGCAAAGCAACTTTTTGGCAGCAATATATAATTTAAGTTACATATTTTTAAATATTGCTACATGGTTAAATTGTTTTGATTTGCTGAGATAGTGAATTAACACTGTGGAATAGAGGTGTGGGACATCCCATGTCACTGGTAATGTAAATGAACAAAAGAACATACACATCATTTTTGTCAATGTCCCTCCCTCAAAAACAAAGATTTTTCCACATGAGAAGTATTGCCTCTAATTCATGTGCTTCTCTCTTTCTAAGGTCCCACTGAGCAGTAGACCTAAAATTGGCCGAGAGCAGGGATTTGACTAGCTCAATTTACAAAGTATATCTGCATGCCCTAGCAGCCCACATATCCCTGTATCCTCTGTCATCAGTGGTAGATAAACATAGGCAACTAGCTACTAGTTGGTATCATTTGCTATCTTGCTTCAAGTAACTCTGTATAGAATACAGTAAACAGACAGCCTAGGGCTCATGTCTGTTCTCTTCCTAACTGATCCTCTAATGAGCTCTGAGTCCTTCCTGAACCAAGCTGTTAACAAAAACAAACAATATATAACATTGCATCAATATGACCGTGCTGTTCTTTGTTTGCGTGTGTGGGGGGGGTTATAAAATATTGGCTTGAGTTCTTTATGTCTGCTCATACCTTCTCCAATAACTCATTTTACTGTTATGTTGTATATGCTCACCTCCCTATAGAAGGGTCCTTTCATTCCAGAAGAAATTTGTCTTTATGGACTCAAGTCCAGGAGATTGATGGGTCGAACAAATAAATAAGTATTCCAGACACAAAACTAGTGCTTCAGATTTGGTTATAATATTACATGACTTTTTTTTTTAAGCAGCCCTAACGAGCTGTCCCTTACCACAATCTTTCAAATGTTGTTACTACTGTTGTTTTTGCATGCTTCTTGATAGCCTTGTATTAGGCTTTGAAAAGGTCAATTCTGCAGCAAAAGGTCACATGCCCTCTCTCCACAGAAAGAAAGCTGTTCTTAGCCACCAAGTCCTCCCTCTCCTAGTCTTCAGCCTCTAGTCAAACTCAAGTCATCTGCAGCATGGCTCAACACCCTGTTTGTCTTTCCACACTTCCAAGACTGCAGATGTATTCATTTTGTTATGACACAAAGAAAGATCCATCAATGCATGCTACTATTTTTACCCTTTGGCTCTGCAAACATCCTGTTCTGTTCTAATTTAAATGAACTGTTATGTAGTAAACAGACATCTCTGACCTTAAAAAACAACAGGTGTTCACCATAAGTGGCACACATTTTCTGGAGTCAGTTAAAAGCTGTGCTCCTTCTATCATTTCATACGTAAGAAAAGTTCTAAAGCAGCTTCCAGCTGGGGAAAGGGGAATGTCTCTCAAGTTAGAAGGCATGCAGTTGTCTGAAATAGTATCACAAGTTCTTTAAACTGTTTTGTCTGTCTAAGTAATTGTAGCTTGCACTTTAAATTCTTATACATAGATCCCATTTGCATCCATCATACTAATAGCAAGGCACACCTAGGTAACTGTATAGCTATTCTGGCAGCATCCCCATGTCTGGGCAACATTGTTACCTGCTCTCTTCCAACACTGGGATTGTTTCCTATGTAAAATGTGGCACCCATATGAATTAATGAGGAGTGGAAGGCATTAGCATTGTATGCATTAAGAAATGACATTAGGAGCCTTTCCAGCGATTCCAGTATATCTTTTAGAGGGGAACAAATTAAGCTCAGATGAAACTCAGATCTTGTTTGCTGGAGTACCTTCCCAGTGTGTTGGCCACAGGAAGATGATGTTTGAAGTGACTCACCCTACTTATTCAGTTCATTCTGTACCACACCAGGATGCCTTCTAATGTGTTTGTGATGCAGCATAAATGACATGTTAGGCAACTACAGATACTTTTTTTATTATTCTATTATGCTAAGGCAAAGTAGGTAAAACGGACAGAATGTTTAGGTTCAGAATAAGAGAACATATTTATGACATACAGAACAATATATCAACTAATGCTTTAGCGAAACATACTTCCCAGATGGGCCTTCACATAAATTTACATTTCTTATTATTGGTAAAAATACACCAAGTATAAGAATGGGTGATGTAAGAAATAGGACAGAAGCAATGGAAACAAAATGGATCATTAAACTGAGTGCTAATAAGGGGAAGAGCCTCAATGATGTAGTACCCATTCAACCTTTACTTAAAATGAGAAGACTTGGACATTAATGCATTATATAGGTACAGGGGTATAAATAAATATATATTTATATGCAGTTGTATGTTCTATTTTATAGACAGTTTTTACGCAGTCTTTACACTATTTCATCTTATGTGTATGAATGTATCAGAACTATGTGCAGATGTATATGTTATTTTATGTATCAGTGATATGTGCAGATGTATATGTTATTTTATTCTATGTATTTCATTCTATGTTATTCATCTATATGTAGTAATGCTACATGTCTTTAAGAATCAGTGCTTCATTAATTAATTCATCATATGACAGGTTTTAGTATATAAAAATTAGTTTTTTAATGGGTTTAAATGTCTGATGAAGCAGTAGTGATTACTGCGAAAGCGCTCACTATCGAATAAAATTGTTGGTTTGCCTGCTATTTGTGTTGCCTCACCTATTTTTTGTTACAGTAAATTGTGCTTCCTTCATCATTTTGTAACCACTGCTTCTTAACATTTTATTAATTTCCTTCACTATTACGTTCATAATTAATGAGAAAATTACACTACTAGCTTGGCGGCCCTGCTTTATTCCATATTCTATTTTTATTTATTCTCCAATCCAGCCATTTGCATTTAATTTTACATAGTTCCTTTCATAAACAGATTTTATTACTTGTAATATTTTTTTGCTTACATTATATGCCTGCAAAATTCCCCATAATGATTTATATTGAATATTATCATATGCTTTACTTATATCCTCTATCATAACATTTACTTCTAAATTTTTATTTATGATATCATCAGTTATTTCTCTTATTATCCATAATAACTCTTGACTTACTAACATATTATATACAGGATAAAAAATCATACTATACCAAACTCCAGTCTACTCATTCCATGAACCCCAAACAATTCTGGAAATCCATCAACTCTCTTCTCAACCCAGGCACCAAAAACAACCCTTGCCCTGACACTAGTAAATCTGACCCAGAAATAGCTACTCTGTCCAACTCCTTCTTTACTAACTCCATAGCAGAACTGACCAAAACCTTCCCTAACAACAATTCGTCTCCCAACTCAAATCCTCTCCCCAACCTTCCATCCTAAACTCTCCTCCTATATTTCATCTCAAACCCATCCCCACCTCATATATAAAAACACTTCTCTCCAAACTTAAGCCATGCTCCAATGTCCCTGACAACATCCCCTCACTCTTTCTAAAACTTGCAGCACTCAGCATTGCCATCCCCATTAGTACACTCAGTAATAGATTCATACAGGAATCATATGTCCCTAAACTTTGGCATGCAGCCTTTATCCTACCCCTCCATAAAAGAGGCAAAAATAATAACATCTCCAACTTCTGACCCATAGCAATTCTCTCCCCTATTTCAAACATTCTTGAGAAATATATCCATCTCCAGCTCATGCCTTTCCTTACAAATAACCAACTACTCACCCCAACACAGCATGGGTTCCATCCTGGCCATAGCACAATAACTGCCCTTCTCTCTTTTCTAGACATCATAAACCACATCCGTGAATCCGGAGAACTTGTATCCACAGTCCTCCTTGACCTCTCCAAGGTTTTTGATATAGTCCCCCATACCCTCCCATACCCACCTTCTTACCCACCTTTCTAATCTTAATCTCTCACAAAACACCATTACCTGGTTCAGCAGCTACCTCTCTGATAGATCCCAGGCTGTGAAATGGAAGACTGGCACCTCAACCTTCCTTCTGACCCCAACTGGGGTACCCCAGGGATCCATAATCAGCTCAATGCTCTTTAATATCTTCATTAATGATTTCCATGCAGCCATTCCTAATACTAAGATAGTACAATACGCAGACGACTCAACTTTAGTTTGCTCTGCTTCTAACCTCCCTGAGCTCCAAACTAAAACTCAAACTGCCTTCTCAACTACTGAGAACTGGATGCTTCAAAATCATCTCTCCCTGAATGCCAACAAATCAAAAATCTTACTATTCTCTCCCTCAAAATCTCTCCCCTTTGACAAAACCTCTTTCAATATTATCAGCCATGCCAACTCCACTATAGAAGTTGTTCCTTTTACTAAACTTCTTGGGGTTACTATTGACCAACACCTAAAATTTGATACCCATAATCAGCTAAATATTAAGAAAACCCATCAGAAACTTGGCATGCTGTACAGAAACTCACACTTCCTCTCCCCTTCAACAAAACGGACCTTCCTCACTACCTACTTACTACCTTCAGTGATGTATTATCTCTCCTAGTAAACAACCTATCTTCCTCCATCTCTTCTAAACTGGAAACCTGTTACAACAAAACCTCAAAGTTCGCAACCAGATCCAAATACTCCACTCACCACTGTATACCTCTCCACCGGCTGCAATGGCTAGAACGTCCCAACTACCTAGACTACCTCCAACTCACCACAGCTCACAAGCTTATTTTCAAGCCAACTAAATGTCCAGCACTAACAAACATCTTACCATTATACACCCCACACAAAAATCTAAGATTTGCCCACAAAAATCTAATCTCTGTATACAAACCAAATCGTCCCGCTGGTCAGCTTCTCCTATCCTTTTCATTAGCCAAAAAATGGAATTCTCTCCCTCCAACTCTAAGAATCTCTGAAAACTTTGAACTCTTCAAAACCCAGCTCCATTCTTACCTTTCCTATAAATGGAAGTGCAATTGCACTCTACCTACCTAATCTGCATAATACATGACTACATTCATTACACATAAGGTTCATTCTTCCTTACACACTTGGGATTAATCCTATTTTAATTTTACTTTTATACCATTCTCAGACATTTTAAACCTCTGTACAAATTTCACCCTGTACTACTGTCCTCAACCAGTACACATGTAAATATGTATTCTATATTTTTCTCCATGTTGCAGTTCAACTTTGCTTAGTTTTGCTATTTTATAGTTACAAGTTGTTTAACTGGTACCTTTGCAACTATGTATTGTACTTTGTATTATGAAGCTTGTACTTTGTATTATGGAGCTTTTCTCCCTGGGCCTCCACTGAAAATGGGCTCTTTGAGTGCAGTGGACCTCCCCGGTCATCAAACTGGAAATAAATAAATAAACTTCCTTTTCCTTTTCTTCCAAATACATTTCGGTCATATATTTTACTTTTTGTAACCTTCTTGTTATTATTCTCATAAACATTCTATAATCCGTATTCAATGTTACTGGTCTCCAATTTTGTATCTATTTATTTCCTTTTTTAAATATAACATTTTATAACTCTTGTAAAAATCTTTCTCCTTAATTCCAGTTTCTAAACATTCATTCATAACTTCTATAACAATTACTATTTGCCACTCCTTCATTTCTTTATACATACCATATTCAATTATGTCCTTTACTGTTGCAGAATTAATGTTAATATCTTTTAGAATTTCAATTCTTTCACAGTTATTTTTTGTTCTAAATACTCATTATTTTTGTCATTTAATGTTTCACCTTTATAAATTTGTTCTATGTTTTCTTCTCTTTTAACAAATGATTTCAATACATATTCTTGAGTTATTTCATATATTCCTTCTTGCTGTCTTATTTGCTTACATTCCTTACATTCCAATTCTCTTATTATTTTTTCCTTTTATTATTTTACTCAAATATGGTGTTACCTCTTCTTTCTATCCTTGTAAATAATATTTTGTTTATATATCAAGTTAACTTTAATTTAATTAATTTTATATATTTCTTTTTCTTTTTCATAAAAGGAATTTTTCTTCTCTAATAAGTCTCTGAATGTTTCTTGACTAAATATCTTATATCTCTCTTTCTCTTTTCTTCCTTATATATTCTAAAAAAAATATTTCTGTTTAAAATTAAGCCACTGAACAGTCCAATTCTCATAAAACTCTCTCATATTCATATGATTTTTCCATAATTCTATGTTCTTTTTTTCTCTTCTAAATCTAATTCCTTTTCATTAATTCTCTTTATTCCTTTTCCTATTCTTATACAGTCTTCATTTTCCTGTACTTTAACCCATATAGCCACATGATCTGAAAATTCAGCACACTTAATTCCTTTTTTAACTTTTAAACTATCAGATATTAAAAAATAATCAATGTATGTCCTAATTTCATTCCTTTTGTAGGTCCAGTGGTTATTCTGCCATACACTTAATCCTCCACTTCTCATAATTTCTTTAACCATTTTAAAATCTCAATTGTTCTTATTTTTTATTAATTTACAATTAAAATCACCCACCACTACAATGTCCATGTTTACAGAAATAAATTCAAGAATATTTTTAAACATCATTTCTCTTTTTTGTTACATATGCATATAAAGCTATAAGTCTGTATGGTTTCACTTCAGTATCTCAAAATACTGAAATACCAAATCTCTAATGGCTGAGACCAGAACACCAAAGTTTCAGTATTTCGAAATACTGAAGTGGCATTAAAAAAATTAAAACAAAGAAAACTACTGTTTCTGCAGGGGGGCAAGCCCCCTGCACCCCCTCACTTAGATATACTGTCCCCATGATTGCATGATAGTGGGGATATGGCAAATCTCCCGTTCTGTGCTTCTGCATATGGCATGGAACGGGAGATTTCCCTTTCCTCCACTGTAGCGCAATCTCAGAGTTGGTATATTTAAGTAGGGGGTGTGGGGAGTGCAGGGGGTTTGCTCCCTGCATAAATGTTGTCTGTAGTGTTTATTTTTTTTTTTATGGAGCACTTCAATATTTTGGAATACTGAAATTTCAGCGTTATGGTGTCGGCCATTAGACTTCGGTGTTTCAGTATTTCGAGATACTGAAGTGAAACCGTCTGTACACATATTTTTTTCATTTCAAGTTTATTACCGTAATTCATCCTAGTTCTATTATGGTTGCATCTAATATTTTAATGCTTTCTTGACATAATATACATATGCCTGAGCATATTTCTGTCCCCATATTCCAAACTACTGCACCATTCTAAAGTTTTTCACTTTTTGTTCTTTCTTCCTCTGTTAATAATCTAATATCTTCTAAAACAATAATGTGTGCATCTACTGCAGCACACAACTGTAATATACCTACTCTCCTCTTAAGATTTTTCATACTGCTTACATTTAAAGCTATTTTCAGATTTTAAGAACAGTTAGTTTAATAAAATGTTTATCCATTTTCTATTTTCTCTAAGCATTATATTTTTAAATTTTCTTTTCCTTTCTTTAACTCTTTTCCTTATCAAATTCTTTTTATTTCTTACTGTGCACCAGCCAGCTTCTTCCTCATGTTTTCTCTGTTTGTTTTTCTTTGTTACTTTCTTTAACTTCACATATAACCTCTTTATCAGTCACATCTTTTTGTACATTTTCTTGTATAATACATTCTTCTATTGCTTCTCCTGTATAACTTCATTTTCTTGCACATTCATTTCACATTCTAGTCATGAATGATCAGTATTGCCATATTTTTTGCACTTTAAATAACATTTTTTGTATTATGGCCCATTTTACCACATAAATAACATATTTTTTGATCACATTCATTGATTAAATGATCATTTTTACACAAAAATAACAAGTCTTTGGTTGACCTCTGTATTTCACAAAACCCGTTACCATGAACATTAATAATTCTAGGTACATGCATAATGTTATTTTCCATTTTCAGTATTAATCCAAATTCCCATCCCCCAGTCCATAGTCCTCTTTCATCATATATGTTGTAGTGTCCATTACTTCTTTACATATAGTTAACTTTCAGTTCTTTTGCTTCAACTTCAGTTCTAAACCGGATCATTATTATTTTTTTTTTGTCTGTAAAAAGCTTGCACCACATATTCTGACCATGGATAAATATTTTTCTTTTGTTCATATGCACCCAAAAAATTTTCCATGACCTGCCCAGTCTCAAATATCAAGTCACAAAAAGTCTCGATTAATTAAAATAAATGTTCTTACCTCTTTTGCCTTGACACCCAGAGGTGCTATGACAGAGTCCCAAACCTCATACCTGTCCAAACTTTCTTCTTTTTTACTGCTCACATGTACTGTATACTTCTTTTTGTTTCTTTTATTTCTTCTTTCTTCTTCTTTGTTCCTTCTCCAACAGTTTGTGCATCAGTTTTTGTCTCTGGAACATTTTCTGGCAATGTCTCTTCTTCTATTTTTTCCATGATGTCGCTCCATGAAATTGCTGCTCCACTTTCTGGCTCACTTTGGTTTACTATTTATTCCAAATGATCATCCCGCAATCCCTCCGATTGGAGGATTGTAATTATGCATTTTTCAGAGGAAACTGTCTCTCTTTCAAACAATCTCCTCTGAAAGTTTTCCTCTGAATCCATCTCTGTTTCAGCTACAATCTCCTTTTCCTCCAATGCCACTGCTTTTTCTGCACCCACAGCATCGGATAAAACTTCTGGTAGCGATTCTACCATTTTTGACTACATTTTCAGCAACTTTCATTCCAGTTTCAGCAAAAGCTGAATCAGCCATGTTTTCTCCCTGTTTCTCCAGACCACCTCCATGTCTGGAAGAGGAAGAAGAAGTCAATTGTGTCACACACAAATGCTTCCCCCTACTACCAAGAGTAGGGGAAGTTCCCAGATTCCCTGGCCAAATTTCCCTTACAAGTAGAAATACCACCTTGGTCTTCCTTGAAAAAAGGCCACTAGCTTAGTGCGACTCATCTGGTCAACAAAGGATAAATAAATAAAATGTGCTCTGTGTATGTATATACACACACACACACACACACACACACACACACACACACACACACACACACAATTATATTACTCATGTCCCTTGTGTTAACAATCAAGTTACTGGTAAAAAATTCACTGACTGCATATTCATTCAAAATTCCACCAAATTTACTCACTGCATATTCAGTCAAAATTCCACCAAAAAGTGATTTTTTTTTCTTTTTCTGTTTTTGGGCACCTCCCCATACCCCATGCTTTTAGATATACTAACTTTGTGATTGCATAACAGTGAGGAAAAGTGAAGACTCCCTAACCTTTGGTCTGATGATCTTACACCAAGTTAATTTTTGCACTTTTGGTGATGTGTAAAGCAAACAAAATATTTGGTAATTCTCACCTTGATGAAAAACATGTTTATATATATATATATATATATATATATATATATATATATATATATATAGTGGATGCATTATTCTTTGTTGAATGTTCATATTTTTGACAAAACATTCTGGAGCCACTTTAAATAGGAAAGTTCCATTTGCCCTTGTCAACTTGTCAAGTATTCCTGTGGTGGTTAAGTAAGGTTTTACCTGTTAGGCACAGAGTAAGAGCTAAGAAAGGACATAAATTGGTGTGTGTGTGTGTGTGTGTGTGTGTGTGTGTGTGTGTGTGTGTGTGTGTGTGTGTGTGTGTGTGTGTGTGTGTGTATCCGTGTGTCTATGTGTGAATGTTTTTGAGCGATGTCTATGTGTATAAGTGATTCTGGGCTACGCTTAGAGGAAGAGTTAGGTAAGGTGACTGTTTAGGTGTTGTATATGTGTGGTTGTATGTGTGACAAATGTGTTTGTCTTTATGTGTCTTGTTTACTTGGTACTGTCAGGGAAACAATTTTTGGTAAGTTGATGTGTAGGTTTGGGATTAAAATCAGTGGCAGGGTTAGGGTTATCACACATGAATAGGGTATTACAAGGGTGTGAAGTTTCTGATTCAGATATGTCTGTGAAGTTTGTGTATGTCCGTGTCTTGTGTAGTGTTTCAAGTCTGATTCATTTTAGAAAAAAACTTCTTAACAGGCAAAACAAAGCTGGGTGTGCCACACCAGCTTTTCCTTAAAGAATTTAAAATACATCAATGCATCAGCTATAGCTTTCTAGGTTAAACAACTTTAGCCTTCTAGGTTAAACAGTGTAAGATAAAAGAGTAGGTTTGTACACCCAGACACCAAATAATTCAACGATTTTTCCACAGATGGCTATCAGTTGTGACCAGCTCCTGTTCTCATTTACTTATTCTACTGGACCTGCCTTAGCCTTCCATGGGCTCTACCTGAACCATGCCCAGGGCCAATGAGGAGATCAAGGACTCTAGTGCAGTGTCACACTGCCGCTGCTCAGCATTTTATGTTATTCCCTAGCTTCTCCTCTTACTATACTCAGTCAGTAAATGTCCAGAGGGATATACAGTGGAGATGTGCTGAAGTACTGTCCCACACCTGTGGTGACTCAGGGATTAACTGTGAAGTGCATGCCATCCCCAACAGGAATGGCACAGCCATCCTTCCCAGACAGCCCTTAATGTGCCCTAGCCACTAATCAAACCTGGGTCTCCCAAGCCATTGTCAGGACTTCATCCTTGACTACCAAATAATTAAACATATAAAAGTTAACTCATCAAGTGAAGCCCCATTAATCACTTAAGAACAAAAGGCTTGGACATAAAAAGCAGTGAAATACATGGTTATTAACAGACAAAAAGGACATCCATATCCTAAAGTAAATAACACATAAGTTATACTGTAAACAACATCTGAGATACATTTATATAATTTTTATCTTTTGAACAAAATTCCCTTACCACCCATACCACTACTGAAAATTATATTTTATTTTCTCCTTCTCACTTATATTCATTATTTTCAGATGAATCTGATGAACAATACTTTTCATTGCCATCAAAATGTGGTCAAAATAAAATTCCACCTGCACTTGCCAAAAAAAAAAAAAAACAATCTTAACATCTTCCAGAATTATTTGAAAAACTTTCTTTCTCATGTTCCACTTTTATTTCATAACATAACCTCATACTAATTGTAAGTAATCCTTTCCCTCTTACATCCACCATCTTTTTCCTAGAGATTTCTAAAACATTTCCTGCATAGCCACATTGTATAAAGAATGAAATGGAATTCCAATCTTATTTTTACACTCAGTTTTCAAATAAAATCTTTTATTAGTACTTTCATACTTCAAATTCTTTTCAACATTTATCTTTTCACATACAGCTAATATCCTAATATCCCAATACTCTATATATATTCACTCTTTATTTAACAAACTTGGTGTTTCACTCCCTTTTTTACTCATTGAAATCATATATACTCCACTTCCTTTCATTTCAATGATCATATCATATATAACTTTGTCTTTCTTCCCTGTATATATATATATATATATATATATATATATATACGTATGGCACAATTTTCCACTTATTAAAACTTGTTTTATTTTTTTTAATCACTATACTACATACTTTCCTTCTCAACAAACTGCTGTTCTTCCCACAACATATCAAATACATGCTATCCCCTCATACTTCACTCCCACTCAAACTTAGAAGGCATGTTTACAATTATAGAAGTAGAATAGCAAAAGAACACTTTTTGCATTTGGTAATATGGACTGGTTCCTAGGCTTTAAAGTTAAAGTAGCTACAGAGTATTTAGAAATATTAGTAAATACATCAAAAGAAAATGTATCTCAAACAGGAGATTTTAATTATGTATTATCCTAAGAAGATACAATAGCAAATAAAGAGCAAAGAATTTATATTTCTACAAAATTAAAACTTGCGTCGAGAACTTTCTCCTTAAAGATACTATGGGTTTTTCAGTCTGACTCGTATTTCACTCATTACTAATATGCTTTTGGGACTTAAACTAGAATTGACAGATTATTTATCTTTAAAAATTAAAAACTAGATAATATTATATTAATACCATGTCCTTTGTCAGACCACGGTGATATTTCTTTGAATATAGTAATCACTGTAAGGGAATGATTATATTTTACAAGAATACTACCAGCTCACATGACTAAACAAAAAGATTTTAACATCTGGGTAATTAAAGAGTATATGGAACTGAATAATAATGGAGATATTATTGACATAATACTTTGAGATTCAGTAAAGACTTATTTATCTGGGATAATAAAAACTTAGTGTAACAAAAGATAATAGAATGGGATAACAGTCATTTATTTAGTAATTTATTTATTACATTTTGATGACTGGGATAGTCCACTGGGCATGGAAGAGCCCATTTTCAGTGGGGGCCCAGGGAGAAAAGCTTCACAGGATATAGACAATTTTACAATCATTATACAAAAGTAAATAAAGTAGCAGAACAGTGAAAAATACAGACAAAATATACAATTTTTTAGGATCAATAGGATCATTGGATCACAGGAGGTTACTAGGTTAATGGCTCCAGGGCCCTTACAAGCCTAGCCAAGTTCAACCCAAGTTCCCAAGGGTGTCTGGTTCAAGCAGACGCTAAAATCAGCACCTATTGCCTCTGTCCAAGACGGACACAAGTGGAAACCCTGGGGTGAATTTCCGGTTATGCATCCAATTGTCTAAAATACGCTTAAATAGGGCCAACAAGGGGCTTTGTTTAACATGACTAGAAAACTTGACCCAAAGGTGGGGCAACCTCTGTGAGACAAATCTTTCTGTCCAGCAAGTTCTGTTGATGTCACATACCAGGTTAAAGTCCTTTGAGCGAGTGACCCTTGTGCCATTTGACTTGCAAATGTGCAGCATTTCTATTAAAGCTGGGTCAGAGATTGCTCTATATGCAAGGCACAAGTCATCTATGAGCAGTCTGTATGACACAGAGTAAAGTGACAATGATTTCAGTCTGTCCGCATAAGACAGAACCTGAAGACCCTGAATTTTCTTTTTTTCTGGAGGCAATGCCCTTACTTATAAGATGAGCAATACAAAATGTCCTTCTTACCACTGTGGAGACATGGTAATCAAAGTTAAGGTTGCTGTAGACCTGTGTGCCCAGATATCTCACCACTGGCTGTGTGCTTAGGATATCGTTATTGATGTGCAGTGATCGCTCCCAATTTGCAGTCATCAGCAAACTTTTAGTTTTAGCCTGTACTTCGAAGAGGTAGATTCTGAACAGTAGGGGTCCCAGACCTCATCCCTATGGAACATCATTGATAACGGGTCTGCTGGAGGAGGTGGAGTCCCCTATTTTGACCATATGAGTTCTATCAGTGAGCCAGTTTGCAACCCATCTGACAATATATGGGCTGATACCCAGCTGGGTGAGTTTATCAACGATGCCTAAGTGGGGGAGTCTGGTAAAGGCCTTGGCTAAGTCTAGGTAGACAGTATGCACAGATTTGCCCTCGTCCAGGGCTTTGGTGAATGTCTCAAAGAAGTTTACCAAGTTTAATAGGCATGATCTCCCCTTGAAAAAGCCAAACTGGATGGGGTTGAGTGTATGGAGATTTCCTATATCTTTGTTAATAAGGTTCATGATGATTCATTTCATGTCTTGCCACTAAGGCTGGTCAGGCTAATGGATCTATACCTCCCAGGGTTTGTGGATGCACCCCATTTGTGCAAAGGGATGATGGTAGCTGTTCTTCATTCCACTGGGATGAAGCTAGTACTTAGGCTATGACTGAAAAGCATGTTCAACGGTGATGCTAATTCCTGTTTTAGCCCATGTAGAACACAGGCCAGAATGTTGTCTGGTCCCATAGAGGCTGTATTTTTGGCCTTGGAGAGGGTGTTTAAGACCTGCTCCTCAGAGATACAAGGTGGGGGCAGGTGTTAGGGATGCATTGGGGTATATGTGGCAGGGACATGGGACTGAAGTTTTCAATTAACCTGTCAGCCAGCAGGTTTGCTAAATCCACATGTTCTGTATACGTAGTATCATTAACTATGAGTTCAACGCAAATCTGGGCCTTACCTTTGAGGTTATGGATGTAACTAAAGAACACCTTGTGGTTATCCTTAGGGAAGCTAATTTGGATTTGTAGTTAGCCTTGGAGAACTTCACTATGAGTTTTATTTGCTTGCTTAAGTTGAGAAGGGAGTGTTTCCAGTTTTGAGACAGTTAACTCCTACAGTTAGACAGCAATTTATTTCTCCTATTGTATAGCCTATTAATGGCAGCTGTCCACTAGGCAGGATTGTTTTACCTTGAAACTCTTACTTTTGTTCCATCAGGTATGGCAGAGTCAATACAATTGTACAGATGCTTGTATAAAGCATTGGTGTATAACTCAGCATAGGTGCCTGTTTCATCAGTGGGGGGAGGGGCTTGAAGATATTTATGCTGTCCTGTAAGAGGTTTTAATTGGCCTTTGAGAAGTTTTTTAGTCTAGTTGTTGCTAAGGGGGTTCTTGTGTTACAGTTACTTCTAGCAAGACTGATTTGTGGCCATATCTCACCAGGGATGGCCACATACTAGGACATGGTGCAGCATACCCCATGTTTGTGAGCACCAGATCCAGGATGTTTGAGCCCCTTGTGGGTGTGTCAACCAGCTGGTCAAGGGCATTGGAGTTAATGAAGTCCAGGAACCTTTGGGCAAGCGAGTTAGAACACGTACAATTTACTCAGTCAATAGATGGGTAATTAAAGTCACTCAAAACCAGGATGTTTGGTTGTAACTTGATTATATCAAGTAGATTCAAGTATGCTGAGTAGATGTCCTGATTCATGGAAGGGGGTCTTATAGCTGGCCATGACCTGAAGATGGGTCTTACCTACAGCCAATTGCACCTGAAGTAATTCAATGGAATCGTACTGTTTAACCAACCTAGAGGTGTATTTATCTTTAATAACTATTGATATACCACCTCCTTTAGTTCTAATGTCTTCAGTTTGTGGTCTGAGCGTGTGGAAGGAAATATAACCTGGTACAGCTGGAGTGCTCTTCACAGCTTTAAACCTGGTCAAAGTGATTGCACAAATGTCAATATCTTCCAAGGTGAGGACTGTTTCCAGTGAGTGCAGTTTTTGGTTTAGACTCCTAGCATTTAGCAGCATAACCTTCAGGTTGTTTTTAGAGGGTATTTTTATGTCGGGAATTTTGTTCTTCTGACATTGCCTAAAAAAGGCACTATGGTGGTGGCAAGAGCCTTAGCTAGTGACCAAAATCCCAGGGGTAATAGATGAAGACCATCTCTGGCAAAGCATCAAGGTCTGTTTACCATGTCATGCCAGTCTGACAGATACTGGATCCCCTTTGAATGACACCACAAACTAAGACAATTATTGAAATCAATCATTTTTTTTTTTGTATTGAGGTATCACTCTAGGTGAAGGTAGACTGCTTCTTAAGGCTAGGGACATACCTGCCAGAGACACATAATCAGAGAGCTTAATCATGTCTCACTTCATATAGTCCAGTGAGGTACATCTCAAGTTGTTCACGCCAACATGACTATGCCTGTTGTTTTGTTGTTGAGAGACTTGTACGCCTGTGGGATGTGGCGGATCCTGGCACATGACACACAGCTGACTGTGACTTTTTCCTTATCCAGCCTGGCGAGAGGGACATCTGAGTGTCTCACAATTGAGTCATCTATGACTAAGATGTTTGTTTTTGTGTTATGCGTTAGGGGCTTCACTGGTGAGACATTGGTGTATGATATATTATGTGTACTATGGTCTGCAGAGGATGTATTATGTAAATCGTGCTTGTATTTGTGTTTGAGAGGTCTCTGATTTTGAGGTAAGCTTCTGGTAAGGACCTTAACTCTCAACTGTACCAAATTCCTTGGTGTTTACTGGTTTTGAGGGCAAAATAATGGGATGCCATGAATTCCAGAGTGGCCCCTTTAATTCCCAAATTTCCTGGGTTTTTTTGTATTTTTTTTTTTTTTTTTGGGATAAGTAGTTGCTGACATCATCACATGCAGGGGCATGTGCAATGATGCCGGCTTCATGAGGCAGATGCCAGCCTGTCGGAACTTGGCTGAGGTCTGGAAGGGGTGTGTCCTCTCTCTGTTTATCTGGCTCTGGCTGGCGGCTTTAACATTGTGGTTGCATGGCTTGCCTTGCACACTTGCAAGTTGCAACAACACTGTGGATTATTATTCATGGTTGAATGTTTTTTGTGTGGAATCAAGAACCATGGACTGCCTGGTTGGATTTAATTAAGTTAACAGCACTAGCAGTCAGTTAAGGAATGGCACAGAGGATGAGTCTCTCTCGAGTCTCCAGCATTTGAGCCATTTTAAATTAAAAAAAGAAAAAATAGCCGTTACCCATGTTACTACTTAAAGTGCAGCAGTTGAGCTGCACTGCAGAGTCGGACCAGTCTTTAAAGTTTAAGTCTTCTTCAGGGAGGGAGTGCACACAGTCAGAGAGAATCAGAGAGCGAGAGTTCTCTGTTCAGACAGAGAACAAGAAATATGAGAACATTTATCTTGACTTCCTCCGGCTCTTCCATCTCCAGGTAAATGGAAACAAAAAGAAAAAAAGCGACTAGATAATAATTGTTAAGTAGCTGTGGTGGTCAGAATGCTGCATACTACACCTGATTTTATTTTCAAATTATGATGACCTGAAGATATCCAACTTGGAGACATTTCTCTGCTTGCTGTTTATAACTGTCATAGGTTCATAGGTAGGTATTAGGCTATTGGCCCTAGGGCATAATTAAGCCTAGCCAAAAAAAATGTTACTTACGCTTCCCTCCTAAGTGGTCTAGTTTCCTAGGCCCCTGTCTAGCAGGGCCACCAAAGTGATTCCCAGGGTGAATTTCCCGTTTCCCATCCACTCATCAAGATTCCTCTTGAAGAGCGCTAATGAGGAGCTCTGCCTCACATTTATGGGGACCTTATTCCAGAGCAAGGGAAGTCTCTGGGACACAAATCTGTCCCTCCAACAAGTCCTGTTTATTGTTGATGTTAGGTTTACGTCCCTTGAGTGAGTAACTCTGGTGGATTGGATTTTCCTTAGATGGAGCATTTCTAGCAATTTGGGGTTTGATTGCCTTGTATGTCTGGCAGAGATCACCTCTGAGTAGCCGGTACGCGACAGAGTACAGTCTGAGTTTTTTTAACCTCATGGCATAGGACAACTGTTTGAGGCCCGTTATCCTCTTTCTGAGGTACTTTTGAGGCCTCTCCAATTGTTGCAGATGTCTTGTTAGGTACATCCCGAACGGGGCATTATATTCAATATCGGGTCTAATGAGTCTAATGAGTGATGAGTAGAGGGGGACAATAACATCCTTATTCCTGGATGCAAACCCTTTTGTGATAAGGTAGGCCATGTAGAAGGCTTTTCTAACCACTTTAGCAATATGGTTGTCGAAGGAGAGGTTACTGTCCACCTGAGTCCCTAGGTCCACCTGAGTCCCTAGGTCACTTATCATACTTTCCGTGGTAAGTGGGCTACCACCTATGTTGTAATTCATAGGTACTTGGTTTTTCCCAAAGGGGATGATGATGCACTTTTTGGCATTTAGCTTGAGGCCGAGGTTTTGGCACCACATATCTGTTTCTTTAAGACCCTTTTGAAGGATATCTACATCAGTAGGGGTCTCAATTATGGCACCCAGTTTGCAGTCATCTGCGAACTTTGTTAGCCATAGTCCCTCCGTGTTTGCTTGTACCTCCGAGACGTAGATACCAAATAGGAGGGGTCCCAGGACTGAGTCCTGTGGTACACCACTAGTCACAGGTTTGGAGTCAGATCTAGCATTTCCTATTCTCACTGAATCGGTTCTATCTGTGAGCCAGTTAGCAACCCATCTTGTAATGTAGGGATTTATATTTAGGTTGGTGAGTTTGTCAATAATTCCCGAGTGGGGAATGGTATCAAAGGCCTTTGCAAGATCAAGGTATGCTGTGTGAACCACCTTTCCCTCATTTATTGCTTTAGTGACCATTTCAAAAAAGTCAACCAGATTTAGGAGACAAGACTTTCCCTTTACGAACCCAAACTGGGTGAGGTCAAGGGTTTGTAGGTTCCCAGTGACTTTGTTTATGAGTTCCATGATGATGCACTCCATGGCCTTGCAGACGAGACTCGTCAGGCTGATGGGGTGGTAATTTCCGGGGTCAGTGGTGGCACCTCCTTTGGGGAGTGGTATAACTGTTGCCTTGTGCCACTCTGTGGGCACATAGCCTGAGGTGAGGCTGTGGTTAATCTTGGTATTAAGGTGATGGATTAATTAGTTTTGGAGTTCATGAAGTACACAGCCTGGGATGCTGCATGGTCCCATGGATGCTGTGTTTCTTGTCTTGGAAAGTGCTATTTTCACCTGGGTGTCTGTGATTTTAGGGGCAGTACAATCTTCTGGTATGGAAATGGGCCCTTTGGGGGGTGAGGGTGGGGTGAAGTTTGCACTGAACCTATCTGCCAGTATATTGGCGATGTCAGTTGGTTTTGCGAATTTTGACCCATTATGCTGCAGCTCAGAGCAGATCTGCGAGTTGTTATTTAAGATTATGACATAGCTAAAAAATGCTTTGTGATGGTCTTTGGTGTCTGTTGCAATTTTTCTTTCAAAGCTCGCCTTAGAGGTATTTATGAGGGTTCTTAGCTTTTTGCTAAGGTTGGTCAGGGAGCTCCTCCATTCCTGGGTTTTTACTCTTTTTTGCAATAATTTCTTCCTTCTATTATAGACCTTATGTATGGCCGGTGTCCACCAGATTGGTTTCTTCTTTCTGGAGGAGTAGGTCTTGGTCTTGTTTGGGATAGCACGGTCCATGCACTCATATAGGTGCTTGCAGAGTGCTTTTGTGTAGGATATAGCAGATTCAATCATATTGCCTTTCTGCTGGAGAGTAGCAAAGTTTGCCACCTCTGTCTTGAGTAGCATAAAGTTTGCCTTGGAAAAATTTTTCACCATGTTGTTTTTGGGGCGGGGGGGTAAGGGTGGTATGTGGATATCTAGGGTGATGAGTTTATGATCTGATCTGACCAATGAGGAATTTACCACAGGTGTGGGGCATTTGTCCCTCATGTTGGCGATGACCAGATCCAGTATATTTTTACCTCTTGTGGGGGTGTTAATAAGCTGGTCCAGTGCATTGGAGTTAATGTACTCCAGGAAGCGCTGAGCAAAGGTATTAGTACTTCCGTAGTTTTTCCAGTCGATGTTTGTGTAGTTGAAATCACCAAGTATAAGGGTGTTCGGTTGGATTCTCATGTTTTCCAGTACCTAGAGGAAAGAAGAGTGTGTGTAATGGGGCTGGGAAGGTGATCTGTAGCAAGCTACAATCTGGAATGCAGTTTTGCCCATTGTCAGTTGCACTTGGATGATTTCCAAAGCATCATACTTTGCAACCAGTCTGGAGGTGTGGTTATCCTTGATGAATATGGATACACCTCCTCCCTTTGTATTTCGGTCCAGGTTTTGCGGCCGAAATGTGTGGTATGTGTTGCAGCCTGGAATCGCTGGGGTGCTCTCTTAAGCCTTGAACCAGGTCTCCGTTACTGGACAAATATCAATGTTCTCCATGTTGAGAAGTGCCTCGAGAGAGTGCATTTTGAGGTTTAAACTCCTAGCGTTCAGTAGCATGACCCTCAGTTTTTTGTCACTAGTACTTGTTACGGTGGTGGATTTGTTTTTTAAGCCTTGCCTAAAAAAGGAACTATTGGGGTGGCAACAGCCTTTGCCAGTATCCTGAATCCCTGGGGTGCCAGGTGCAAGCCATCTCTGGCGAAGCATCGAGGCTTGTCGAGCATGTCATCCCAGGCAGACAGGTACTGGATCCCCTTTGAATGACACCAAAAACTTAGCCAATTGTTGAAATTTATCATTTTTTCCTTGTACTGAGGTATCATTCTTGGTGAGGGTAAGATGATACTCAGGGCTATGGTCATACCTGCCTTGATTACATAATCAGAGAGCTCTCTTCATGTAGTCCAGGGAAGTATGTCTCAGGTCATTCACATCAACATGGACAATGACAGAGTCATATTTGTACTTGTTGTGGAGTGACCTGAGTGCATGGGTAATGTGGTGGATTCTGGCACCTGACAAGCAACTGACAGTGACCTTCTCCTTGTCCAGCCTGGTGAGGGGGACATTGGTGTGCCTGACTATGGAGTCACCTATTACAAGTGTGTTTGGTAAAGTGTTTGGCCTTAAGGGCTGTGGTTGTGCGGCACACTGGTTTTGGTGGTTATGTGATGATTGAGGTGTGTTGGTGGGTGTAGGTTGCTTGCATGTCTGCTTTGGAGGTCTCTGTTGTTTCCACAGATTTTTATTTAGAGCCTCCAAATATGTCTTTATGTATCTATGTGTGGGGTTTGCAGTTGCATGTGTGGTGGGTCTATATGTAGTAGGTGGAGGTTGCAGGTTGGTACCTTCTCCTCTTGACTGTCAATTCTAGTCATGACTGGAGAGAACTTTGCCTCAAGTCTAGCTATGTAAGTGCATCTCTCGCAGATGTTGGTGTTGTGTGGTAGGAGGAGAGGGTTGCCTGTGTACATGAGGCAGTTGTGACATTGCCTCAGGAGGCCTGAATTCATCAGGTTCACAGGAGAACACACTAAGAGCAGACTCTTGGACGTGCCCGAATGGGTTAAGGAACTATTCTTATTTGCATGGTAGGGGAGAGTAGTTTGACTGTTCCCTACAAACAACAGATGAGGATTGAGTACAATAGTTTATTACTGCTTCTGTCTTTTATTGAGCCAAGTGCTAGTCAGAAAGCTCTTCAGTGCTAAAACAGATGGACTGGCTAGTACCAAGGAAAAACTGAAGAGCAAACTCTGTGGAGCCGGGGATAGTTTAACCCTAGCTAACCACCGCTGCGCTATACACAAAACCACGCAAATGCGTTTTTTATATCAGAAAGATTAAAGAGATAGAAATTAGCCCAAAATGGCCGATATCATATCATATCAGCAGGTATCTGAAACTGGACTTTTTTAGCTTAGTAAGGCAGGAAAATAGCAATATGTTTTTTGTTCTTTTCAAGAAAACAGTAGAAACAAATGCAAAAACACTTTTATAATGCAGTAATGGCTGTCACACTTGATTGGGAAGCCATTAACAGTTAAAAAATACAATTTACAATAAAAAAAGAGTTTTTTAAAGTGCAGGCACAAATAAATGCAATTTCAGTGTAAAATGAGCATTCTGAGAAGCAATAAATGCCAGAAAATGAGTGTTTAGGCGGAAATAGCAATAAGCAACAAGAAAAAACAAAAAATGGTACTTAAACACTCCAAAGTCTCTCCTTTTGTCTCTCTGGCATTGTAGGTCTCTGCAGGACACCTGGGTGGGATCTGCTGAACTTATACAAAATGCAAAAACCGTGCAAATGTGTTTTTTTATATCAGAAAGATTAAAGAGATAGAAATTAGCCCAAAAATGGCCAATAAAACTACAGTTTCTGTGCAGAAACTACTCCTCCAAGGACAGGTAGGCTGTTCAGAGCTCCCCACTCTCACTGCTGAACAAACTTCCTTTTTGCCCAAGTAAGGTATGGCCAAACACAGAAGCTTAAACACAGTCCAGGTATCTGAAACTGGACTTTTCTAGCTTAGTAAGGTGGGAAAACAGCAAGATTTTTTTGTTGTTTTTTTCAAGAAAACAGTAGAAACAAATGCAAAAACACTTTTATAGTGCAGTAATGGCTGTCACACTTGAGTGAGAAGCCAGTAACAGTTAAAAAATACAATTTACAACATGGGCAGTTATTATAGCTAGCTCTTCTAAACATATTAATGCATGCATGCATCTCTTCTTCTTAGACTATATCCCCTTCCAGCACACAATACAAAGACAGACAGACTAGCAGAGCAGCGCTTTTGTATTAGGCTAGTCATTAGTCATTAGGCTAGTCAGGAATGATTCTGGATCGTCTTGGTTTAGACACTATTTGTAGCTGCATCAGAGAAGTGCACTGATGGAAACTCTCTCAGGGAAGCAAAACACTTTGCTTCATGTTCCTGCCATTTAAATTAATGATATACTTTCTAAGATATTTAAGATAAAAGTGTGAGGTATCTTATTATCAATTAGAGTAGGTTACACCACACGAGCATTTAGAACTCCAAGTTAAGTCTAAATAAGATTTAAGGGCATATCTGGAAAGTCTGGTATCAATTTTTTGAAAGGGATTTGAAAAGTTATTGCATGATTTAGGTCCTTTGGAAAAAAAATACTGAGTCACCATAGTAATTGCTGGTGTGGGGGGTTCTGGAAGATGGAAATAGGATGATCACAGCTTTTGATGTTCTCATTACCATTGCAGTACTTACTGAATGGCTGTGTATTTTGGAGTATTTGAATGCAGGAAGTTTTTTGCAGGTGTATCATATTTAGATATTGGCCATATTCTAACCACTAATGTGATATGAGTGTTATAATCAGAAGTACTCTCGTTATGTGATAGGAGGCAAATTAGATTTTTTTTGTGAATGTCTGCTTCAATTTTGAGTGCAGATATGTTTGAAATTTGGTGGCAAGATTTGGGACATGTAAAATATTTGGAAGACATGAAAGAATATAAGTACTAGCAGTAGCAATTTTACCAAAGTCAGTCATAAATATTTGCACAGTCCTAGATTTTAGTAGTTCAAGTGGCAAAGGTGTTCTGCAAATTTTAATTATGAAATGTGACTTCACGTAGTTTGAATGTACTTATACTAAAATGAGATATTTTCAACTGATATTTTTTCTAATTATTTTTTATTGATTGTAAGATATGACAACAAAAATATGGACAATAGGAATACATTGTATCATTATGCAATGTAGTTAAATAAAAGAAGGTGAAAAAACAAATAGTTCTATTCCATGGGAGAGTTATCACTTCACACATCCTCCTACCATGCCAGCTGATACCACCACTTATATAACACAAAGTTACAAACACCATAGCTCAAGTCAACACTAGATTTTCGCAGAATGTCTAGAATATATACAATACAAGGCATTAAGGCAGCAGACATTACATTTGATTAATCAGAGTAAGTGACTTGTCTTAGTTACTTCATCCTTCAGGAAATTCATGCTATGCAAAATTTGTTAATCTGTCAACAACATTCTAAGTTTGGAAGAGCAGTAGTTAAAAAGTGTCACTAGTACTCACTATTTCTGTGCCTTTATTTGGTTCCCCATTATTTGTGGCTTTGTCAGCCAAGATTTCTTGCTCTAAGAGATTGAGAGGTATGGGTCCGTTTCTTATAAAATTGCAGTTTGCTAGCAAATCACTGGCAGTGGCAGATCTTTGAGGACTGAAGTCAAAAACTAATGGCAGGCAGCAGACATAACATTTGATTTTCAGACTTCATCCTTCAGAAAACTGATACTATTCAAGATCTGTTATTCTGTCAACAAGTTCAAATATTAATATAAATAAAACACTATTCTGTTTATTTTGTGTTTCATGATCATATTTTGTCTGTTCTTCGGTTTGTGTTTAAAAGCTAGTATCCCACAATTCCACTGGAGTAAGCAGGGTCACATATTTATGTATGCAAATTTTATGCTAATCAGCACACCGATTTTTGGCCAGTTGTACCTACTTTTTATGGGCCTTTGTCCAGATTTTTCATGATTCCAGGTTGAGAGGTATGGTAAGGACCTCCCCATATGTAGGTTTATGTGTTGTTGGTTTGGTAGGTGCAGGAGGTGAGATGTGCATGCTGAAAACTTGCTTAGTATCAGATGAACTGACTGGTGAGCGAGAGAGCCTTGATTGTAGGTTCTTGATATAGATGCATCTATTACATAATTAATTTGTGTGGACTAGAAGATGTGGGTTGTTAGTGTACATGAGGCAATTGCTACATTGCTTCAGGATGCCCATGTCAACCAGGCTGGCTGGAGAAACTGTGGGAAATTGTATGTCCAGAATGCTAGGTAAGTTGATGTAGTCAGAAAACTCGGAGAAGACAGGAAGGACTAGGTAAAGTAGAGGACTGGAGATGTGGACAAAAAATATGAAGGGCTAGTGGGTAGGATCTGTGTTGGTACTTCAGGAGCTTCATTGAATGTATCACCTGTCAGTGAGGGACAATTGCAAGAACTCACCGATGGACCACCAGCAGAGTACTAAGGGAAAATTTGAAGGGAGAAGTGTTTGCATCTATAACCGCCAATGCTGCCCACTGCTGCTCGACAGTGCGTGATGCGCAAAAAAGAGCAAACCCAGTGCTTATATAGCAAACAAGATGAAACTGATTTAAACAAATTAACCAATAAAAAAGCTCAAAACTGAGCCCTGTTCCAGCAACATTCAATCAGATAAGTTCTAACTGCACACTCCTACCACTAGGGTGCAGGGGAACCATCTCCAACAAAAGATGGCCTGGTTTAGTGCTCAAGTTATACTAACAGAACTAGATTCAGCAGGTCTGAATCTAGTCTATGCTACCGCAAAGTGCAGCAATTCAGAAAATAAAAACAGTTCAAATAAGCAATGGTATGGTAAAAATGCAGTTCAAAAGTGCAATATACAGTGAAAAATTCTACTTAAGTTTTGCAGAAATCAGAAGATGCCTTGGATTGATCAGATAAATACAGCAGAGCAGTAGTTGGTTATCAAACTCTGTGGAACTTTGCTAAAACAAGCGTAAACCCACACAAACTCTGTACTTATGTAGCATAGAGAGCAAAATGATGAACTGATGTAAACAAATTAACCAATAAAAAAGCTCAAGAGTGAGCTCTGTTCCAGCAACCAAATGAGTTCTAGCTGCACACTCCTGCCACTACGGTGCAGAGGAACCCGCTCCAACAAAAGGTGACCTGGTTTGGTGCTCAAGTTATACAAACAGAACTAGATTCAGCAGGTCTGAATCTAGTCTATGCTACAGCAAATGAAGTGCACAATTTCAGAATAAAAAACACAGTTCAAATAAGTAGGCACAATAAGCCTTCAACCAGCAACTCCCAGCTCAGACGGGTAGGGGCTACCATCTCCTCCCACAAGAGTGTAGTTCATAATGTCCATAAATTAAAGCATATATGAAACTGAAAAAATCCACCATGAAACAAATGTATGGCCCTGAAAAAAATCAAATGTAATACAGAGTTCACTCGACTAAAAATAAGTCATATATTCATTCACGACTTGTAAGGAACTCTTAAATTAAGGCTCCAAATGCTGCCAAATGAAAATAAGTTAAAGGCCAAAATAGCTGTATAGTCTCCTGACTTAAGACTATTAAGTTTGTTTTCCTACCATATATCAGAGCCACCAATATCAAATGAAGAATGCCTTTACACAGAGTCCATACCAGTATTCAGTTCTGAAAAGATTCCCGCAACTGAAGAATGAATGCAGTACATACAAAATTAAAGTGAATTAACAAAAAGCACAGCCGCAAATATAAAGTATTCTCCCAACTAAACAAAAATAAGCTAATAGCTCTCACACCAAATGCTGCCAATGAAATAAAGAAAAATCATTAAACAGGAATGTTAATACCTAAAAAAATATAAAGTCAGTCACAATAAACCACAGCCGCAACTTCAAAATATTCTCCCGACTGGAGAGCTGTACGCTAGTGCTTGTACCAGCAGATGTTATCAGCAATATAGGGAGAAAGCACTGAACAGCAATGCCTTGAATAAAACACAAATTGAAGTTGCTCTCCCAACTGGAGGGATGTGCGCCAATACTTTTCATAACAAATACTGCCAGCTAAATGAAGACAAAGCACTGAAAGACCATGCTTTTACTCGGATAACCGGTGTGAAGTGCGTCTTACACCACGAAACATCAGGACATACCACCAAATAGAACTGTAACACTGGAAATTCTCCTGACTGGAGAATAAAGCAAATGATTCAATGTACCCAAAGAAGCTTGAAGGTTAAAGCAAAGCTATACGTTGGAAATGATCACCCAAAGGGTTCTCCCAACTGGAGAACTGTACACAAAAAAACTCTCACAATGAACTCCACCAGTGGAATGAATTGAAGGAAGCAAATGAACCACAGTGCTTCCACACGGACAGCTGGTGCAGAGGCTCAAAAAGCAAACTGTAAAGCAACAAAGAACAGCCAGCACCACATGTGAGAGGAAAAAGACTTTAATAAAGTCAAACCACAGTCAACAGATTGATAAAGGCCATTGGGCCGAAACCAATGTGTAACAATAACTTTAGTTTATTATACTTATATATAAAAGCAAACAGAGATACATAATCAAAACCAGCCAATCAGCAGTCAAATCAGACATGGTCATTTAAACCAGGTGGAAATAATCCTCCCAGTCTCACAATCCAAGCTTTCTCTTTTTTATTTAATATTGTGCCATCCAGCCTTACAATTCCTATTCCCATATATTTTATTAATAACAATTAATTGAAATTTAGTAGTGGCATGATAAATGGTATGTCTGAATAAAGCATTTGTAGACTGCTTATTTCTAATATTGCTAAGGTGTTCAGATATACGTAGCCTCATGGGTCTTGACGTCTGACCTATATAGGTACCTTAGCAATATTAGAAATAAGCAGTCTACAAATGCTTTATTCAGACATACCATTAATCATGCCACTGCTAAATTTCGATTCATTGTTATTGATAAAATATATGGGAATAGGAACTGTTAGGCTGGATGGCACAATATTTTAAATAAAAAAGTGAAAGCTTGGATTGGGAGACTGGGGAGATTATTTCCACCAGGTTTAAATGACCATGTCTGATTTGACTGCTGATTGGCTGGTTTTGATTATGTATCTCTGTTTGCTTTTATATATAAGTATAATAAACTAAAGTTATTGTTACACATTGGTTTCGGCCCAATGGCCTTTATCAATCTGTTGACTGTGGTTTGACTTTATTAAAGTCTTTTTCCTCTCACATGTGGTGCTGGCTGTTCTTTGTTGCTTTACAGTTTGCTTTTTGAGCCTCTGCACCAGCTGTCTGTGCGGAAGCACTGTGGTTCATTTGCTTCCTTCAATTCATTCCGCTGGTGGCGTGCATTGTGAGAGGTTTTTGTGTACAGTTCTCCAGTTGGAAGAACCCTTTGGGTGATCATTTCCAACCTATAGCTTTGCTTTAAGCTTTAAGTTTCAAGCTTCTTTGGGTACATTGAATCATTTGCTTTATTCTCCAGTCGGGAGAATTTCCAATGTTACAATTCTATTTGGTGGTGTAAGACGCACTTCACACTGGTTGTCCGAGTGAAAGCATGGTCTTTCAGTGCTTTGTCTTCATTTAGCAGGCAGTATTTGTTATGAAAAGTATTGGTGCACATCCCTCCAGTTGGGACAGCAACTTCAATTAGTGAGCATTTTATTCAAGGCATTGCTGTTCAGTGTTTTCTCCCCTATTTTACTGATAACATCTGCTGCTACAAGCATTGGCGTACACCTCTCCAGTCGGGAGAATATTTTGAACTTGAGGATGTGCTTTATGGTGACTGACTATATATTTTTAGGTATTAGCATTGCCGGTTAATGATTTTTTTGTTTATTTCGTTGGCAGCATTTGGTGTGAGAGCTATCAGCTTATTTTTGTTTAGTTGGGAGAATACTTTATATTTGCGGCTGTGCTTTTTGTTTATTCACTTTAATTCTGGATGTACTGTATTCATTCTTCAGTTGCGGGAATCTTTTCAGAACTGAATACTGACATGGACTCTGTGTAAAGGCGTTCTTCATTTGATATTGGTGGCTCTGATATATGGTAGGAAGACAAACTTTACAGTCTTCAGTCGGGAGACTATACAGCTATTTTGGCCTATAACTTATTTTCGGTCGGCAGCATTTGGGGCCTTGATTTAAGAGTTCCTTACAGGTCGTGAATGAATATACGACTTATTTTAGTTGAGTGAACTCTGTATTACATTTGACTTTTTTCAGGGATATACATCTGTTTCATGGTGGATTTTTTTCAGTTACATATGTGTTTTAATTTATGGACATTATGAACAACCTATGTCAATATATTTTTTGTTTTTTGCATTTAGCTTAACACATTGTCTAAAAGCAAGCACTGTTCTTTATTATACTAGGTAAGTTTTTATGCGTATATTACTATTATAGGTATATATTCAATGCAGCTTTAGCTTAATGCAATAAGGGCCTCACTTAGCACTAGTCTTTTGATATGTGTGCCGATTGTTGGTCATTTTGGACTTTTGAATCCTGCTCGTTTTCCATTGACTGAAGGGACAAATACCATAAGGTTAGTCATTCAGTGAACTGTACATGGATTTCAACATTTTGTCAATTTAATTGTTACAAATTATTTTCAAGTGTAAACTATTAAGGCTATTTTTCCCTATGTACATAGACATGTGTGGATTAACAACTAATTACTTAACATTTTATGGATTTTTTTGGTTTATTCATATTTATGACTGTCAATACTGCCAGGTTTTGGGAATTTGGGTTGAATTAATCATCATTTTTTTATTTTGTTTTTTTACCCTGTTCTGGTTTGGCTTTATTACAATTTATACTATCTAGATATCATAGTACATACTAGGGTATCTATCACGGATCTTATAAATATTCTTAAAGGGTTATCAGCCGATAAAGAGGATATTCAGGTATTTGGGCTTGCAGCCCATGATGATAAGGCAAACCAAAATAAATGTCCTTCAGAATTTTCATGTACATCTATTTTTGACAAGCGTTTTAAGAGTATAAAAATTCTTAGATCGTGTGTATGGCATCTAAAGCTTTTCAAGGCATATCTGGAAAAAGGTATTTCACCCAGGGGTCTGAGAATCTGTATAAACCCCCTAGTGGGTCAACCAGATAACATGCTCTTATCAGCTTGGTCAGAGATTCAACAAAATACTTCCATGGAATTTGTCAAAACATTACATGAGTTTTATGAACGCAAAACAAATGTTTACATTTTTGAAGTTACTGGGATTTGTGAAGAAGCCAAACAGTATGAAAGTCAACCAATTTATAAAAGTTGTTTCCATAAATTGAGTGTAGATTTGTTGGAGTTTGAAAAATAAATTGAAAGAAAGGAAAGTTTGAAAATTCAGTAGGGGTCTAAGGGATTATAACCAGGGGAGACCTTTTGAGTATGTAAAAAGTGTTAAATTTGTTAAAAATGATTTTTCACAAACAGGACAAAAAGAAAAAGGAAGAAATCCATCCTTAAAACTATTAATGACACCTCAGGGGAAGATACGCCTTCCTACACTGACACAGAAACTGAACCACAACAAACGTCACCAGCTCATAAAAAACTTGTTCCTTTGAACAGGTTGATTTAGAACATGGTAGTAATACAGTCCCTAGCAGTAGAAGGGGGGGGGGGGTCAGGAAACACAAATTCGGATCTATCCCTAAAAGCATTGGTGCACCTTCTGAAACCAAAGTAATTACAAATAATGTGCTCAACATCTCATCTGTTATGTTGTCTGATGTGGACTATAAGGTACTGAATAAAGGATTGAATTTTATTCCTGGCTACTTTGTGTCTGAGGATACTTTCGCTGATGATTTGAATTAATTTTGTAGATTACTTAACCTCAAACTGTATTTTAAAAATTATGACAATAATGATGTTACAGCTTCCTCCACACCTGGATTTAAATTTCATAAATCTACGTTCATTCCACCCATGAATAAATGTAGATACTTTTCAGAAATGCATTCTTAAAGAATTACATTTTGGTTCTAATATGAATAGAAATTTTCTTCCTCATAATCTAACATTGCCATAGGTTGAAGCATTAGATAGGTTAAGGAAGAATAAGAACATAATAATTATTCAAGCAGACAAGGGTGGTACTATAGTGGTGATGGATTGGTCCATGTATGTAACTGAAGCTGATCGACAGCTACAGGATGGCAGATTTTATACAGCGATGTCTATCGTTCTCACTTCCAGGTATAAAATGGAGATAGATGAATTTTTACAAATTGCAGTTAGTGAGGGTAAAATATCTGAAAAGACAATTTCATCTGAAAGTTAAAGACCCATTGCCACAGTATTTATATTTACTTCTGAAGATTCAGAAAGATGTCAGTAAACCACCAGGCAGACCAATTGTGTCTAGTAATGGTTCTCTTACAGATCCACTTTCTGTTTATTTGACCACGTTTTTGAAACCTTTATTGAAAGGTGACAGGGCTTGATTACAGGATAAAAGAGAGTTTCTTAACATCATATCTGATACTCATTTAGTGCGCGGGTGGTTGATGTCTACCTCTTGATGTTACATCTTTGTACACTAGTATCCCTCATTGAGCTGGTCTTTCAGCATTAGAATATTGGTTGGATAAAATTTCATTATATAGTCCGGGTTTTAACACTTTTCCTTTGTACCTAGCAGAACACGTCCTCACTAAGAATGTTTTTTACTTTAATGAAAATTGTTATCTATAGCTTAAAGGTACAGCAATGGGTGCTTCATTTGCACCCATATATGCTGATTTGTTTATGGGATATTTTGAACAAATGATCATTTATGATAACAGCCACAATCTATTTCTTAATGAAATAGATATTTGGAAACATTTTTTGCATGACTGCTGGATGGTTTGGAAATTGGATGCCACATATTTACAGCAGTTCGTTCAAAACTTAAATGAAAATAAATGATTAATTCGATTTACAGCCAATTTCCATATGGAGTCCATCTCTTTTCTTGATGTAACTTTGAATAGATAATCCGATGGTACATTGGCTAGTTCTATATATCGGAAACATTTTCATTCCAGCACATTATTACATGCCTCCAGCTGTCATCCCAAACACATTATTAGAAATATCCCAAAATCTCAATTCATGAGGATTCATCATATCTGCTCTAATGATGAAGATTTTGAGTATTATGATAAAGATTTAATAACACATTTTACTGCACATGGTTATTCTCCAGCACATTTGGTCCGAACCAGTCAGGAGGTCCAAAAACTATCCAGAAATGATTTATTAATATAAAACAATCACAATAAAAATTTGGATCATAACATCAGACTAAATTAATTTTGGTAGAAACACACATTACTTCATGGATTTGGTGCAACAACACTGGGAAATTTTATTGGTTGACGATCGACTCAGTGCTTTGTTGAGCAAAAAATGTTAAGAGGTAAAACCTTGGGTAGTTATTTTAGTCATTACAAACATAATTTGCCATCTATTGATTTGATTCAGGGTACATTGGATGGCAGTAAATTGATTGGTTATTTTCCTTGTGGTCATTGTTCATTTTGTAAACATGTTTATCAAAACAAAAATTCACCAGTAAGAACACACCCCATATTTTCAAGATTAATATTTTTGCCAGCTGTAGCAGTGATTGGGTTATCTATCTTGCTGTCTGTACATGCTCATTTTATATAGGTCAGACGTCAAGACCCATGAGGCTACATATATTTGAACACCTTAGCAATATTAGAAATAAGCAGTCTACAAATGCTTTATTCAGACATACCATTTATCATGCCACTGCTAAATTTCGATTCATTGTTATTGATAAAATATATGGGAATAGGAACTGTAAGGCTGGATGGCACAATATTTTTAATAAAAAAGAGAAAGCTTGGATTGTGAGACTGGGGGGACTATTTCCACCTGGTTTAAATGACCATTTCTGATTTGACTGCTGATTGGTTGGTTTTGATTATGTATCTCTATTTGCTTCTGTATATAAGTAGTGCAAACTACAGTTATTGTTACACATTGATAAAGGCCACTGGGCCGAAACCGGTCTCTTGACTGTGGTTTGAATTTATTAAAGTCTTTTTCCTCTCACATGTGGTGCTGGCTGTTCTTTGTTGCGTTTCTTACTATTAAATCAGATGCTATAGTCTCAATGTTTATTTATGTATTGCTTATGTTGATTGGGAAAGTCTGATGGGTGGAAAACCCCTTTTCAATGAAGGTCTGGGGAGAAAAGCTTCAGAAGATACAGAGAGAAAGTAACATATATTCATAGTGTAATGAATCACTTGAGCATAAAATAGTGACTAAACAAAAGCACTGACAAGCTGCATATGATTAGTCAGCATACAAACATAGAATAATAATAAAGGCACAGCAATGATATAAGAACTCATTCAAAGGTAGATCGGAATGAGAGTTTAGACTAACAAAGTTTAGTATTTTATAATAGTAGGTCAGTGGTAAAGTGAACTTTTACAACAATCTAAATTTGAGGAGGGTATGATGCAGTGCATGCAGCCAGGTAAACATAACAGTACAGGATAAGATAGAAGCTTACCAGCCAAATAGTTATTTTAGAGCAGGATGGGATACAGTGGATATGGATAGTTTAGGGGGATTAGCCAAGTGTGGTGCGTCAACAAAGCCATGCAAACTTTAGGTGTTATTTCAATAGTACCTTGAAGGATTTCAGGATGTTAGTTTGCCTGAGTGAGAGGAGAATGGAATTCCAAACTTAAGAGATGAGAGAAATACAAAAATTTGTTGCATAAATACATTATACAGAGCTAAATGGAAATCAATTCATAAATATACACATGAAACTTATAATTTAAACCTTCCAATTTCCTTTTACAAGTATTGGCAATAAAGTGCTATGGGTTTAAAAAAATATATTAATAGTTATTCTTTAAAGCTAACAAAATCTAATTATTAAACAATCAATTAAAATGTATATACAATGTTATTTACAGATTGCCTTCATTCAAATTTAGATTTTTCCTATATTTTCTTTGGTTGTATACACCTAGGTTCCTAGTATAAATCTAAATTATATGATAAAGTAGAGCTGAAAATCAAAAAACGTATATATGATTTAATTGTGTGAAAGGACATGGAATTGTGTCCACAGATATCCTCATATACTTTCTGAAATAGAATCTACAAAGTGGATTCAGGCACAAAATCCAAACTTTAGACAATCATAAATATCTTATGAACAAAAAGAGATATTTCCTTCTTTACTAGAACATTTTATTTTGACCATATCAGAGAAATTGTATATGGAATAGTGTTTATCTAGAATATGTAAAGTAGTCTTGTCCAATATCTCTAGAATTAATGAAAACTACAGACAATTATATTACAGTCATATTTCACTAATATTATGATGAGATAACAAAAAAAGCAAGCAAATAATAAACATTAGTCTTGCAATCTTCCAGGATGACAACTTTGTTATTTGGAGCAAGTTCTCCTGGAAATCTCTTTATAAAACATTTTATAACCCCTTTTAAAATTTCTAAAATGTATGAAACTCAGGAAACTAAATGCAGAGATGCAATAAACTTTTAAATCAAACTGACAACATAAATTTTATGACTGCCAAGAAATTAAATGGATTTTCAGTTGCTAGCAAGAACATTGTGGTCTGATAAGTGTAAAATATCTGGAACTTTAATCTTGTTAACTGATTCAATCCCTGGCTGCAGTCAAAGAGTTCAGTATCTCTTGCTATGGGAGGGGTCTCTTAATTGTTAGAACAACATTCACTAAAGATAGCAAAAGAGATGTAATTTCACCATTTGAAGAGCTGCTAAACTTAGCCACTATGGTTTGTCAAAAAGAAATACAATGTCTAAACTAAAATCTAAATCTAGCAATCCAAATTACAAACCTTGGACAAAGCTTAATTTATTATTATTAGAGAAAAATGTATAAGTAATTAGAGTCAATAGAACCAGCTACTGTCCTACAATACTGCATCTTGTACCATTAATTTATTTAGTTGATGAGGTTTTTAAGCATAAGCTTATCTGCAAGAATGTAAACAGATCCCCAAATGCTTATTTTTTAGTAATTCACTGTTGTCCTTTTGATTCTAGTATGTATGAATACCACCTCAGGTCTTTCTTAAAAAATATGCTATGCCTAGTAGGTCTACCATAGTCAACATAAATGAATGAATGAATGAATAAATAAATAATGATTAGCATATTGAAAATTATATTACTGAGCTCTAAACTTTGGCTTCAGCAGTATAATCACAGATGTCCTAAACTATAACTGACACATTACAAAGTAACTAAAGCTTTTACATCTTATTATTTTATTTATTCATGCAGTCCAATGTGTTGATTACTGCCGTGGGAAAAGGCAGTTTGTTCATAGTGAATAGGCTTTATTTTGAAATATCATAAGTCAAGCACAGCTGACATTCTGGGTGTCACAATTGCTTGAGTGGAGTGTGTGCCAAGTGGAGGAAGACTCAAATGCTGAATGTAAGTTAGCTGGTGTGTGTGTGTGTGTGTGTGTGTGTGTGTGTGTGTGTGTGTGTGTGTGTGTGTGTGTGTGTGTGTCTAGTTGGTGGTACTGTTACAGAAAGAGTGCTTACTGACCTAGTGTGTAGGGTGGTAGCACATATGAGTATGGTGGTGCAGGGTTCTTCAGCAATTATCTTTGCTTAGTTTTATGATCTGGTATTGCATGACAATTCCATCAACGTTTATACGTGTGGTTAATCTATATATATATATATATTCACACACACACACACACACACACACACACACACACACACACACACACACACACATACATACATACAAAGAAAAGGAATTACAAAGAATAAACATTTCTTGTGCATTTTCATATGTTGATAAAACCATTCCTGCATGTTATGGAAGGTTATTAAGTCTCATGATTATAGTTTCTTCACAAATGAATCAAATAAGATGTTTATAATATGTTTATGTAAAAAAAAATGAAAACTAGATGCATGATTGTGCAAAATATAGTTTCACATAAGTAGTAGCTTTAGATTTCAAGTGTCTTACAACTGTATTCTCTGTTTGTATGGACAGTTGAAGGCAAAGTAAGTGAAGAAGTTAAGGGATGCTGTGCTATATTTGTATTTGAAAAATGAGTGAATTGTGTCACGTATCCGTGGGAACCAGATTAACATTACTCTGGCCTTCTCAGACTCGGGGTTGAGGCTTTACCAGGATGTCTGTGAGATAGTGTGTTACAAGGTTGCAGGCCAATAAATCTTAAGCACATATGAACTATGTTTTTAAAAAGACATATTTGTCAAGTGTTCACATGAAGCTCTAAGCGAGGATCGAGAGGACATAAAATATTTAAAAATTGTGTGATTTGTTAAAAGTCATGTAACACATCAGAGTTCTGCATGCATGAAATTGATAAGAAAAGGTATAAAAATTGAAGGTTTTCTTTATTCTTGGAGACTGATCTGAAAATTTAAGTAGGCAGTCTCCCAGCGCTGTTTATGGAATAAACAATTACTTTGCACATCCTAAAGTGTAATTCTTGACTCAAGACTAAAAGGTAAAACTGTTTGTTATTTATTTGTGAACTTTAACATGCACTACATCAATCTGTGCTGCTTTCATAAACTGATCACCAACTTTGACATTATTAAAGGAGGAAACTTGTTGACAAGGGCATATTAATGTTATGTTAAAGTACCTTGTTTATATGTACTTGGTTAATGAAATCTTATTTTTTGTTAGTGACAAAGTAACCGGGAGAAGAATTGCCAGATTTTTAAGCTTTAAAAGAAGGTAAGTGGGCATCGAAGGTTAGAAAGATATACTGTGTCATGGCAGACAGCATTTGCACAAAGAAATAATTCTCAGTCACCACAGAACTTATTTTAATATCTTCTTGCACAAAGCAGAATTTTACTAACAAATGCTTATAACAAGGAAAATAGAAATTTTGGAAATATGTGAAACTAAAATACTGGTCAGTTCTGGTCCACAAGAAGCCTTTTACATCAAGTCAAACAACAAAGAGGGGCTAATACCAATATAGCAAAACATTCATAGCTATACAAATTAAGTATTTTCCAGGGGAAAGCCCCTTTGCACAACCAAGGAGAAAAGATAAACACCACAGGGACAAAAAATGGTCTTGCTCCCATTCTGCAGCTTTTTGCTTCTGAATACACTATACCTGCAGTACAAACAATAAAAATGCTGAGCAATATTCCCACTGCCCCAGCACAATATTCCCACTGCCCCACAGTCTTTATCTCAAAAGGTACAGCACAGCACTTCCAGCACAATATTCCCACTGCCCCACAGTCATTATCTCAAACTGTACAGCACAGCACTTCCAGCACAATATTCCCACTGCCCCACAGTCATTATCTCAAAAGTTACAGCACAGCACTTCCAGCACAATATTTCCACTGCCCCACAGTCATTATCTCAAAAGGTACAGCACAGCACTTCCAGTACAATATTCCCACTGCTCCACAGTCATTATCTCAAAAGGTACAGCACAGCACTTCCAGCACAATATTCCCACTGCCCCACAGTCATTATCTCAAAAGGTACAGCACAGCACTTCCAGTACAATATTCCCACTGCCCCACAGTCATTATCTCAAAAGGTACAGCACAGCACTTCCAGTACAATATTCCCACTGCCCCGCAGTCATTATCTCAAAAGGTACAGCACAGCACTTCCAGCACAATATTCCCACTGCCCCACAGTCATTATCTCAAAAGGTACAGCACAACACTTCCAGCACAATATTCCCACTGCCCCACAGTCATTATCTCAAAAGGTACAGCACAACACTTCCAGCACAATATTCCCACTGCCCTGCAGTCATTATCTCAAAAGGTACAGCACAGCACTTCCAGCACAATATTCCCACTGCCCCACAGTCATTATCTCAAAAGGTACAGCACAACACCTCCAGCACAATATTCCCACTGCCCCACAGTCATTATCTCAAAAGGTACAGCACAGCACTTCCAGCACAATATTCCCACTGCCCCATAGTCATTATCTCAAACTGTACAGCACAACACTTCCAGCACAATATTCCCACTGCCCTGCAGTCATTATCTCAAAAGGTACAGCACAGCACTTCCAGCACAATATTCCCACTGCCCCACAGTCATTATCTCAAAAGGTACAGCACAGCACTTCCAGCACAATATTCCCACTGCCCCACAGTCATTATCTCAAAAGGTACAGCACAGCACTTCCAGCACAATATTCCCACTGCCCCACAGTCATTATCTCAAAAGGTACAGCACAGCACTTCCAGCACAATATTCCCACTGCCCCATAGTCATTATCTCAAAAGGTACAGCACAGCACTTCCAGCACAATATTCCCACTGCCCTGCAGTCATTATCTCAAAAGGTACAGCACAGCACTTCCAGCACAATATTCCCAGTGCCCCACAGTCATTATCTCAAAAGGAACAGCACAGCACTTCCAGCACAATATTCCCACTGCCCCACAGTCATTATCTCAAAAGGTACAGCACAACACCTCCAGCACAATATTCCCACTGCCCACAGTTATTATCTCAAAAGGTACAGCACAGCACTTCCAGCACAATATTCCCACTGCCCCACAGTCATTATCTCAAAAGGTACAGCACAGCACTTCCAGTACAATATTCCCACTGCCCCACAGTCATTATCTCAAAAGGTACAGCACAGCACTTCCAGCACAATATTCCCACTGCCCCACAGTCATTATCTCAAAAGGTACAGCACAGCACTTCCAGCACAATATTCCCACTGCCCCGCAGTCATTATCTCAAAAGGTACAGCACAGCACTTCCAGCACAATATTCCCACTGCCCCGCAGTCATTATCTCAAAAGGTACAGCACAGCACTTCCAGCACAATATTCCCACTGCCCCACAGTCATTATCTCAAAAGGTACAGCACAGCACTTCCAGCACAATATTCCCAGTGCCCCACAGTCATTATCTCAAAAGGTACAGCACAGCACTTCCAGCACAATATTCCCACTGCCCCACAGTCATTATCTCAAAAGGTATAGCACAGCACTTCCAGCACAATATTCCCACTGCCCCACAGTCATTATCTCAAAAGGTACAGCACAGCACTTCCAGCACAATATTCCCACTGCCCCACAGTCATTATCTCAAAAGGAACAGCACAGCACTTCCAGCACAATATTCCCACTGCCCACCGTTATTATCTCAAAAGGTACAGCACAGCACTTCCAGCACAAACATGAAAAGACCCAAAGCGCATACATTAGATGTAAAACATTAAAAACTGCTATTTATCCGCTTTGATGTCTGTGCTCTGATATTAATGAACATGAACACAACACATCCAAAATAATGCACCAGATAAATAGTCTGCCCTACAGGACAACCAACATCGATGTATCATCTGAAGAAGCAGTCTTTGTAACTGCGAAAGCGATTACATTTGGATTCCATTAAAGACGTTTTACTTTTATAACTGCTAGCCATCATTTTATTCTGCTTCATTTTATGTTTTTTCTGTTGGACATCCAAAATAATACTGCTTCATCTCCCATAAAAAGAGAAAAAAATGTAATGAATCATACTTCTTGTCTCATATCACCCGGATTATCAATTATTCTAACTCCCCAGCAACAATGTTCACAGGAAGGGGGCAATATTCTATATTGTCTAATAATTTTAAAGATTCTTAAATGTCTGATACCCTGTCATTAACACACACACACACACACACACACACACACACACACACACACACACACACACACACACACACACACGCACATTTCAAAGATGAATACACTTATTTTCACTATTCACTTCCACCAAAAAATATGATTATGTGTTATACACTTTGCACACTTATCACACATTATGTAATGCATTTTAGAGAAGAAAGGTTAAGAGGTATGCATCATAGCATATTCTGGCCAATGCGCAACCCCGGTTACTTATAATAACACTATTAAAGCAGTGATATTACAAAATGTACTGAGCGAGATGCCCTACTAGAAGTATATTAATTTTGTTTTTTGTCACCACTGAGTGCTAAGAAAAAGTGCTCATAAGAAGCTTGCGTAGTAGACAAATAGAAGGCACATGTTGAATGTAGAGTAATCATTCAGAGGATTTAGCAATGAGCAGCAGCCATTTGCAGAAGGACACTGCACAGTGACATCACAGGAAGCTGTACAATCTGAATCAGCTGTTGATGCTCAACAGCACACTGCTCAAATGTAGCTGACACTTCTTATACACAGAGATCTTCCTTTTAGGTGCTTTACCCCTGTGTCTGTCAGCTCCCCAGCCTTTCCCAGTAGCCCAGCTTAATGCGCACTCATCAATATTGACCCACTGACACGTGTTCTTTCATGCACACAACAGGACCTGAATTTGCTGCTTGGTGGTTGAGCATGCATTTAGAATATCATTGGGCCTTCACAGTTCTTGCTGTAACATTTATCTTCTGCTGTGTACCACTTCTGCAGGGAACCAGGAAAAATCTCTTTGCCCAAGATGGGCAAGCCAGTATTGACCACTAGCTCCTACTATTTCCAGTTGTTACTTTAAAAGAACTCTGGTCAATAACTGAAAATGCATTTTCCTGCTGTTTGCTGCAAAAAAGAAAAAAAAAAAAATTATCCTTGTTTCCCGTCTTTCCTGACCTAGAGTAGTCCAAATACAGGCTTTGCTGTATTCTGGACTTTTGGAAAGTTCCTGTGTTGCCCATTTCCTTTCTTGGATAAAGGGAGGCTTCTTTGTTCACCAGTGGCAGTGGGGAGCTTAGAGCAGCCTATCTATCCCTGGAGGAGTGTTCCCAGCACAAGAATCTGGTAGTCTATTGGCCGTTTTGGGCCAATTTCTAGCTCTTTCAAGTTCCCCTGTATAAAACCCATTTTGGCACGGTTTTTGCGCTTGTTACTACTCAGCCAAGCTCCTCGTGGTCCTGCAGAGTGGTGTTAGCAGCAGAGAGGCTAAAAGAGCGACTGTTAACCTGATAAAAGTGTTTTTTTTTTGCTACTACTACTACCTGGGCGACTGTCCGATCTAGCTAAACTGCAAGTATTTCTGCTTCTTGAACTGTTTTAAACTGTTTAAAGTTGTTTTTGCACCTGCACTTTTAAAGTTTGCCCTGTTTGTTGCATTTACCTGTTGAGGCTGCACACTCAAGTGCGCTAGCCTGTGTTACATATTTATTGCATTTTCCTGCTGCTTGTTGCAAAAAAAGAACAAAAAAATTATCCTTGTTTCCCGTCTTTCCTGACCTAGAGTAGTCCAAATACAGGCTTTGCTGTATTCTGGACTTTTGGAAAGTTCCTGTGTTGCCCATTTCCTTTCTTGGATAAAGGGAGGCTTCTTTGTTCACCAGTGGCAGTGGGGAGCTTAGAGCAGCCTATCTATCCCTGGAGGAGTGTTCCCAGCACAAGAATCTGGTAGTCTATTGGCCATTTTGGGCCAATTTCTAGCTCTTTCAAGTCCCCGCTGTATAAAACCCGCTTTAGTGCGGCTTTGCGCGATTTTGCGCATAGCGCAGCATTGGGCAACGCTGCTTAATTGGGTTTAAACCATTCTCGGCTCCACAAAGTCTGCGCTTCACTTTTTCCCTTAGAACTTATCTAGTTCTCATAATAAACACCCTATTCCTACTCTAAAGCCTGGCACTTGCTCACTAAAGCAATTATATAAGTCAGCACTAAAAAATTAAAAGCACTACACCCTCACAAACTCCCCTTGAGTACCTTGTTCCCCATTGGCCCTTTTTTCAATTATAAAGGAATTCTCAATACTATTCTAGCATGTCCAAAGGTCAGTTGTCAATTTCCTCTACGGTCCAGCTGGTGAATTTGGGAATCTTGAGGCAATGTTACATCTGCCTCATGTACACATACAACCCTCTCCTCCTCCCAACAAATTCCAACACATGTGAGAGATGCAACCATATAGCCAAACTGGAGGCTAAGCTCTCTCAACTCAGTACTGGCGTAACCAGTCAGGAGGAGAAGGAAACCACACTCACTACAATTCCAGTCTCACATAGGCCTACCACGACAGCAAACCAAACACATAAACACACAAAAACATACTCGGAGGCTCTAAATAAAAATCTGCCTAAGCAACAGAGACCTCCAAAGCAGACACCCAAGCAACTGCTACCCCAAAACAAAACACGTGCAACACATAGCTCACAAAGCCAGTGTGCCGAACAGTCACAGCCCTTAAGGCTAAACAACACACCTGATACACTTGTAATAGGTGACTCTATAGTCAGGCACACTGACGTCCTGCTCACCAGGCTGAACAAGGAGAAGGTCATGGTGAGCTGCCTGTCGGGTGCTAGGATCCGCCACATAACACAAGCACTCAGGTCACTCCAAGGCAAGTACAAATATGACTCAGTCATTGTCCATGCTGGTGTGAATGACCTGAGACGTACCTCCCTGGACTACATGAAAAGAGACATAGAGGTGCTCTCAGAGCATGTAGCCCAGGCCGGTATGACCCTGACCTTGAGTAGCATCTTACCCTCACCAAGAATGATGCCACAATATGAAGACAAGATGATCAATTTCAACAATTGGCTTAAGTATTGGTGTCATTCAAAGGGGATCCAATGCCTGTCAGCCTGGGATGACATGCTCGACAAGCCACGATGCTTCGCTAGGGACGGCTTGCACCTGTCACCCCTGGGCTTTTGGATATTGGCAAAGGCTCTTGCCACCCCTATAGTGCCTTTTTTAGGTAAGGCTCAAAAGACAAACCCACCTCCATAGGTATCACAAGGGATAAGAAACTAAGAGTAATGCTACTCAATGCCAGAAGTCTAAACCACAAGATGCATGCACTCAAAACTCTCCATAGCATGGAGAACATCGATATCTGTGCAGTAACAGAAACCTGGTTCAAGGCTCCCGAGAGCACCCCAGCACTACCAGGTTATACCTCATACCATGTTTTTCGGCCCCAAAACTTGGACCGAACCACAAAAGGAGGGGGAGTATCAATATTCGTCAAAGATACCCACACCTCCAGGTTGGTGGCACAGCACGAAGCACCAGAGACTATCCATGTGCAACAGTGGGTAAAACTGCCTTCCAGTTTATAGCCTGCTACAGACCACCCTCCCAAACCCAGGAACCCCACTCGGCCTTCCTGAGAACACTGGAAAATATGAAGGTCTCTCCAAACACCATTATATTGGACGACTTCAACTACCCAAACATAGACTGGAAGCATTACTCTAGCTCCAACACCCTAGCCCAAAGGTTCCTAGAATTTATAAACTCAAATGCTATGGAACAGCTTGTTACCACTCCCACAAGAGGGGAAAACATACTGGACCTGATCATCACCAACATGGGGACTCTGTGCTCCAGACCAGAAGTGTATCCCTCACTGGTAAGATCAGACCATAAACTAATCTCACTAGATATTCACATCCCAACCCCAGCCCCTGCCCAGAAAACCACAGTGAAAAACTTCTCTAAAGCAAATTTCACACTCCTCAAAACTGAGGTGGAATCCTTCAAAGCCCCCGGGCCTGTGGAAAATACGGCCCAGACCGCAGAATCCTTTATAAACGCATTCTATGAACACCTTCAGGAATGCATGGATCATGCAATCCCAAACAAAACCAAGACCCAATCCTCCAAAGGCAGGTGTCCTGTCTGGTGGACCCCAGCCATAAACAAACTATACAATAGAAGGAGGAAGCTACTACATGATAGAGCAAAATCCCAAAAAGGGAAGGCATCTCTGATCAGTATTAGCAAAAAACTACGGGCACTCATAAAATCGTCTAAGGCCAGCTTCGAGAGAAAAATTGCACAGGACACTAAGGATAATCACAAGGCTTTCTTTAGTTATGTTAGAAACCTGGGTGGGAATTCCCAGATATGCTCAGAATTAGTCCAAAATGACAAAAAATACACCGAATCCACAGACATTGCCAACATCCTAGCTGACAGGTTCACCGCAAACTCCCCCACCCCTTCCCCACCAAAAGGGCAAATATCTATCCCAGCAGAGTGCTGCCCCCCTGACATCTCAGATGCTCAGGTAAGAGCCACCCTCTCCAAAGCAAAAAACACAGCATCAATGGGACCAGACGGTGTCCCGGGCTGCATCATACATGAACTCCAAGAAGAACTAAACCCAAACATAAAACTACTGTTCAATCTCAGCCTTACTACAGGATATGTACCCAAAGAGTGGCGTACAGCAACAATGGTCCCTCTCCACAAAGGTGGTGCCTCAACAGATCCTGGAAACTATCGCCCCCATAAGCCTGACTAGCTTGGTCTGCAAAGCTATGGAAAGGATCATCATGGACCTCATAAATAAAGATATTGGGGACCTACAGACACTGGATCCTACCCAGTTCGGCTTTGTTAAGGGCAGATCCTGCCTCTTAAACTTGGTCGATTTCTTTGAAACAGTCACCAAGGCCATTGACCAGGGGAAGGTGGTCCACACAGCCTACCTGGACCTCACAAAAGCTTTCGATACAATACCCCACTCGGGCATTATAGATAAGCTCACCAGCTTAAACATAAACCCCTATGTCACTAGATGGGTTGCAAACTGGCTCAAAGACAGAACCCTCATGGTTAGAATTGCTGGAGCCATGTCAGACTCCAAACCAGTTACAAGTGGCATCCCACAAGGCTCAGTCCTGGGACCTCTCTTGTTCAGTATATATTTCTCGGAAGTACAGGCCAACACGGAAGGACTGTGGCTGACCAAGTTCACAGATGACTGCAAACTGGGTGCCATAATCGACTCTCCAGCCGACACAAGCATCCTACAAAAGGGCCTCATAGAAACTGACAACTGGTGTCAGAGCCATGGCCTCAAGCTGAATGCCAAAAAGTGTATAGTCATCCCCTTCGGCAAAAACAAAGTGCCCACAAATTACCACATAGATGGTAATCCATTAAGTATGGAAGAAGTAATTAGGGACCTGGGGACCCAAGTTGATAGCAATCTCTCATTCGACAACCACAAGGCCAAAGTGGTTAGAAAATAATTTTATATAGCCCACCTAATTATCTAGATCAGGGGAGGTCATCGTGCCTCTTTACTCATCCCTTATCAGGCCCATAATTGAGTACAATGCCCCTTTTGGGATGTACCTTACCAGACACCTGCAGCAACTGAAAAGACCCCAAAAGTACCTCACCAAGAGGATCAAAGGGCTCAAACAGATGCCATATGCTGCCCGGTTAAAGAAACTCCAGCTCTACTCAGTGGCATACCACCTGCTCAGAGGCGATCTGTGCCTGATGTATAAAGCCATGTCCAACCTGGAATTAATGGACATGCTGCACCTCAGAAAATCCAAATCCCATCGAGCTACGCACTCGAGAGACTTGAACCTCAGCACTGAAATAAATAGGACATGCTGGAGGGACAGATTCATAACCCAGAGGCTCCCTCCAGTCTGGAATAAAATCCCAGTCCAGGTTAGGCAGAGTCCCTCATTGACTCTCTTCAAGAGGAATCTTGATGAGTGGATGGGAGATCGTAGATTTACTCTGGGTATCACTTCTGTGTCACTGTTAGACAGATGCACAGTATACTAACCTCGAAAAAGGGCATAGCAAAATTCATTTTAAAATGGGTGGCGAAAGCCAAACACACTCTGGCTAGGCTTGTAAATGCCCTAGGGCAGATAGCCTAGTATGAACCTATGAACCTATGAACTGATCCCGTATAATCTGGGTTCCCACTAAGACTTGATACCTCTAATGTCCGGAAAAAGCAATGAAAGTATCAGCCTTTAAATGTGTACACTAAGTAGGGAAAATAATGAAAACCTACTAGTTCCTGATTATCTCATAGTATTATGAACTGCCCAACTCAAGGGAATTTTCACCACACACAACACTGTATTGTACTAAAAACAGCTTTTGTACCCTGACAACTGGACCATAGATGCTAACTGTCAACCAAAAAAAAAATAGGGAGAATGTATTGCCAGCTGTTACTCTCTCTCATTCAGTGTCTGTGTTAATGAAACTGTTTAAAATACTCTTCAGATTTTGTAAAACAGGATACCTGAAAACAAGCTATTACCGGGTTTAAATGGCACTCTTTCTTTGGCAATTGTATTGAAATGAAGACATTTAAAAACATGAAACTTGTCATTTTACTTTATTTCATTTTCATTTTTATTTTTATGCTGGAATTGAGATGGTTTTAAAAATGTTTTTATTCATTAACTTATTGTGAATGTATCCAATGAAATGAATGAAACTGTGACATGACTAAGGTGAGGTTATTTAATGAGATTTTTATGGAAGTGTTTCAGTTCTGAGGAAGTCCCTTATTTGAAAGGATTACAAACACGTGATTTTTATTGTTTTTATGCTCCAATAATGTGATTGCTGTAAGCAACCCAATTCCTTGGATGTCTTTATCGGATTTTGGGTTTGTTTTAGACACCTTGGTTTGCTTTGTTGATACCTGAAAACAAGCTCAATTTAGAACATATTACAAAACACAAACGTTGAAAACAAACTCAGTTTAAAAATGAGTGCTATTTGCAGAGGTGACAATACAGTTATGCAGCATTTTAATGCACCCATTTAATTTGCTTACGCAAACATGCCTAATCATTTGTCTAACAAGGCTTCAGACTAAAAAGGGAGCACAGCAACGTCAAACTAGGAATAATGCATGTGAAATTCACTGCACTAATTTATACAAATTATGACATGAAAAACCTAGTTAACGTCTGTGTATTTCTACATAGCACAGGAAAACAAACTCTGGCATATGGTGTTTTTCTTTAAGGTCCAGTAATTCTTCAATAGACACAGATCTGCTAGAAGTGCTGTGAATGACATTGGGCACAGGTGCTAAGAGGAATAAGTACTCAGATACCAGCTCAGCAATTCTGTGGTTTCATTATATTGAGCATAAGCAGTCAGAACAGATGTATGCAACATTAGTCATAACTACAGGCCAACCTACGTACTTACTTAATTACTAGCTCAGCAAGTATATGTGTTTGCACATTTCTAACTAGTTGGGAGGAGTCCAAGACAGAACTAAGCAGGACGCCATGTGGTTTCTGGGAATTTACTTTGTGCCACTAAAATGTACTTACTGACGTTACTTAGCAGCTTGCAACATTGTACTGATGACCAGGCCTACTAGATTCTCCCTCACTCTCATTTGCATATACTCCATCTGTAAGAAAAATTCTGCATGCAGGATGACATAATGAGCTTTATATATGATACAGCATGGCCACTTTCCATTTCAGCTGCATTACAAGCCACACATGATAGAATGTGAAATCTAATAAGTTACAATAGCACACCAGCTGACCTGGGAAGTACACGGACCAGAAAAACAAAGTGCCAGATAAAACAATATTATACTCAGCCAGAAAATCAATATAGAGACAACTTTACAAGTCAAACAAATGTTTAAACTGATTATAAAATCACACCTTTCAGTATGACCTATTATTATTTTGCCTATCCCTTGTACCTGCTTAGGGTCATAGGTGTATAGTAGGCTAACGAGCACTACGACCCTTATAAGCCTAGCGTGCGACCCCGAATGTGACTCCTAAATTTGATTTATATAGGTGGCAATTTACTCGCTGCCTTTGTCCATCAGCGAGATAGGAGACAGACCAGGGGTGAATTTCTGATTACCATTCCATTGGTCCAAGTTGCACTTAAAAAGGAATAGGGAGGAACTCTGCATCACATGGATGGGAAGCCTGTTCCTGAGAATAATAATTCTCTGAGAAACATATCTGTCTCTCCAACATGTCCTATTTATCTCACAAGCAAAATTTAGATCTTTTAATCTAGTCGTTCTGATGCTGTTTTTTTGCAGATGTGCAAAAGGTTCATCAAAACAGGGTCCAGGGATGCCCTGTATGCCAGGCAAAGATCACCTCTCAGAAGTCTGTATAATACAGAGGAAACAGACAGAGCATTGAGGTGATAAGCGTAGGACATTGCGTTTACTCCCTGTATTCTTTTTGTAAGAAACCTTTGTGGATGTTCCAGTTGCTGCATGTGTCTGGTCAGGTACATACTGAAGGGGACATTATACTCTGTGATGGGCCTGATGAGGGTCAAGTACAGTGATATGATGACTACTATGGACCTAGATGCCATGCCCTTGTTTATAAATTGAGCAACATAGGACTTTCTTACTACCTTGGATACATGCTGGTTGAAGTCTAAGTTACTATCTACATGAGGTCCCAGATCCCTGACTACTGAATCAACTTTTAAATGTGTTTTATTGATTATGTAGTTACTCGGGGTGGCAAACTTCCCAAAAGGTATTATAATCCATTTCTTGGTATTGACTTTTAAGCCATGGGTTTGGCACCAAGCATTTGTCTGTATTAGACATTCATGAAGGGTGTTCTCATCTTGGCAGGATTCAAGTGACTGCTCCCAGTTTGAAATCATCTGTGAACTTGGTCAGCCAAAGCCTTTGACACTGGCTTTGCATCTGAGAAGTTGATGTCAAAGAGTGGGCACAGCACTGTAACCTGAGTGACTCCACTGGTGACCGACCTCTTTATGGAGGTGGCCTCAACAATTCTAACCTCCTGGGTCATATCAGTGAGCCACCTAGCTATCCAGTATGTTAGAATGGGGTTTATTCCTAATGATACAAGTTTGTTGACTATGCCTGAGTGGGATATTGTATCAAATGCTTTAGCCAGATCTATGTAGCAGTATGCACCATTTTCCCCTCATCCATTGCCTTAATGACATTTTTAAAAAAGTCCAGATTCAGTAAGCATGACCTTCCTTTGACAAAACTGGGATGGAGCCATTGTCTGCAGGTTTCCTATGTCCCTCTTGGTAATTTCCATGATAATTCTTTCCATGGCTTTGCACATAAGTCTAATCAGACTAATGAGTCTGTAGTTTCCAGGATCTGTTGAAGGTCCTCACTTATGAAGGCAGCGGGTGACCACTGCAGTCCAACCTTCACATGGTACAAAGCCTGTTTTAAGACTATAGTTAAGTAATTACACCAGGGGTCCTGATAAGTCATATTTTAGACTATTCAGGAGGCATCTTGGGTTGTTATCAGGGCCCAATGAGGTCATGTTCTTGCGTTAGTGAGTGCAGTCAGTACACACTCCCTAGTTTGTCTGTATTAAACCTTCATGAAGAGTGTTTTCATCTTGGCAGGATTCAAGTGACTGCGCCCAGTTTGCAATCATCTGTGAACTTGGTCAGCCAAAGGCCTTTGACATTGTCCTTGCATCTGAGAAGTAGATGTCAAAGAGTGGGCCCAGCACTATACCCTGAATGACACCACTGGTGACCGGCCTCTTTATGGAGGTGGCCTCAACAATTTTAACCTCCTGGGTCATATCAGTGAGGTTCAAGTATGCATTGTGAGCTTCTTGGGGCATGGCAAGTGAGCAATAACTGGCAAGGATATGGTACACTACGTCTGAGTGCATTTTTGAGGGGATAGTTGGGGTGGGGATGGGATGGGGTAAAGCTGGAACTGAATTTGTCTGCTACCAGGTTTGCTATATTGCCATGCTCAGTGAATGGGGCACCATTAACCACTAGTTCAGCAAACTACTGTGTGCTGCCCTTAAGGTTTCTGATATAGCTGTACAAGGCCTTGTGGTTATCTTTCACCTCGAAGGTTATCTTAACCTCATAGTTGGCTTTGCTTGACCTAATTAGCTCTCTTAGTTGTCTATTTATTTTGATGAGAGAGTTTCTGTCTTTATGGGAATTATCCTTTCTGATTTTTGCCATAATTTTTTTTCCTTTTGTTTTATATACTATTTAATATGGGATGCAACCAGGGTGGTTTGTTTCTAGAGCTAGTCCTGAGCTTACTTCTGGTAGGTACAGCAGCCTCTATGCAGTCATTGACATGAATGAACAGAGTTTCTGACAGCAGTTCAGCATAGGCTGCTGTGTTCTCTGCCTTTGGAGGGCAATGAATTTTGACAATCCACCGAATTTGCTTTGGAATAGTTTCTATCTGTTACTGGTTTTAATGGGATTACAAAGTTGATTTTGATTTTGAAGGAGACAGCTTTCTGGTCAGAACTTACCAAGTGGGATGAAACATGGGGGTGGTGCAGAGTTTGCTCATATCTGCAAGCACGAGTTCCAGTACACTGGAGCCTATAATGGGTGCATTCACTATTTGGTCAAGGGTGTTTTGTATTTACGATGTCCACAAATCTCTGTGCCTGTAGATCCAAGGCTGAGTAGGATTCCTCATCTACAGAGGGGTAATTAAAGTCTCCCATGAGTAGGGTGTTAGGTTGTATGGTAAGCATCTCCAGTAGGTTCAAGTATGCATTGTGAGCTTCTTGGGACATGGAGAGTGATCAATAACTGGCAAGGATATGGTACAGGATTTTGTATATGGTGATTTGTATGTGGAGGAACTCCAGTATATTATCCTGTCTGATCACCCTAGAGGTATGCTTGTTTTAATGTATATTGAGACAACTCCTTTTTTAGCCCTTTTCTGTGCAGCTACTGGTCTAAAAGTGTGGAAGGGACTGAAACCTTGCACTGCTGGGGCATCAGTACATCTTACAACTGAGTCCCCTGTGACAAAGGGTCCTGTAAAGTGTGTTTGCATGCCTTAGGGGCTTAGTGTTTGGGGCTCCACTAAGAGTGACGATATGTGTGGTGTTAGGTGTTTTTTCTGACTGCCTTTGGGCATGCTGAGGCATAGCTTTGACAACAGGTGATCTAGACGATCTTTGTTATTTAGGAAGATTGCTTTTAAGTGCCTCAGTATATTTTAGTCTATGTCTGCATTGTATAATGTGTGAGGTTGGTGTTGTGTGCATGGTTTTGACAACCAGATGTGCAATTGTATGCAAGAGTTTAGACTCCAGTGTCATTGTGCAAGTGCTCCTCTTGCATACTGTGTCTGCTTCTTTTAGGGTTAAGTGGTTATCAGTAAACATTAGACAATTACTACATTGTCTCAAGATGCCAATATCCACCAAGCTGTCTACATAGAAGTTAGAAAATTTCCAATTCATACTGTCAAGTCCTTTGATTTGTGAGCTACAAAGGGGTGGTGTAATGGGATTTAAAGGTTATTAAGGGTGCGTTATCAGAGCAGATTATGCTAAACAGTACTAAATTCTACTAACTATAATGTTTATACAATACTGAATTCAACTAAATCTGTAAGTAATGCCACTTAATTTAAGTGCGATTTAACACGCAAAGGAACTTAACTTTGCCTTGATAGCACTGGATACAAGTAAAACACTTCCTGAATGCAGGCTAGGACTCCAAGCTTTGCTGAGCTCCTGGAAAATGAGCAGGAGACAATCTGATACTGACCATCTAGACCTTGTTGTGGCTGTCCATTCACTCCCCATCACCTAGGCAAGACTTGTTGGGACAATCATCCACTGTTTTCTGGCCCTAAATGCACCCCTAACAGTTATCTGCACTCACACATGAGGGCTTGCAGTGTGTTCCACTGTGAGCACATGTATTCCCGCACTTGGTCTATGATGGCTAACATGCAGGCATGCCTTGACATAGCTAAGCACATATCCCTGGCACATATGCTGCAAGGAACAATGCATCTTAGGCACTCTACCAGATTCTGTAAAATGACTTGGCAAATGGCCCAAAGAAACTCTATAAGGCTGCAAGGCAGAGAAAGAAAGATAAAGAAGGTAGTCCTCAGACACCACTCGTAATGGATGTCAGCAACAACTTGCTCATCAGTTGACAGGACATCAAAGGCAGATGGAAGGAGCACTTCCAGCAACTTCTGAATGAAGAAAACCCCACAGAAGCTACACTGCCCCATACACAGCCTACAATGAAAGAAGTAGAGCCCACTCTAGAAGGAATAACAGTAGCATTAAGGAAATTAAGTCAAGTCAAGGAAAGCAGCAGAATCAGATAAGGTCACAAGAGATATGACCAAGATGATGGGTGAGTTATGTGAGAAATGACAGCTCCTGAGGGTATTCATAGCAGTATAGAGAGAAACTTGTATTCCGGATGACTGCAGAATGAGCATCCTAGAAGAAAGAAGACATTCACAACTTTGGGCAATACAGAGGTATCAAACACTTGTCATACTTAGTGGGTAACTCAGGTGAAAAGTCATTCAAGCCTTTCTTTTATCCTACCAGAACTAAGTCTGAAACTCACTATGGATGCCTCAGGCTGGTCTTAGGGGCCCACGAGATTTATATCAAGGTGTAAGACAGGTGGAGCAGGAATCTAAACAACAAAGATGTAAATCTAAATGAGCTAATGGCTATAATTTATGCCTTTCAGGTCTTTGTGTCAATCAGGGAATCTTTAGGTAACAACAGACAAACCATGATCTGGAGCATCAACAAGCAGGAAGACACACACAACTAATTCTCAAGAAGGCTAGCTATTAAGTTTTAGAATATCACCACCAGTCTGCGTACACATCCACAGGCTATCTGCATTGCTCACTTCAGAACTTGTAGCAGATTACCTACTTAGGAAGTTAAGGATCTTCTACAAGTGAAAAAATGAACAATGAAGTCTTCTTCAAAAATCTTAGAAAAGTTGGGCATACTAGACTTAGACCTTTTGTATCCACAGAGAGAAACCAGATTAGGAAATGTTCTTTGAAACTTTTGCCAAACAAATATAGTGATAAACACCTTTTTAAGTCCAGCTGAAGTTAGGACTTATAAATATGCAGTCTCTTCATTTCCACTTATCCCAAGAGTTCTGAGTAAGGTAAGAATCGAACAGGCAATGTTGACCAGGATAGGCATTATTCTTCCAGCTAAGTTGACATGTACAAAAATAACTCAGTTACTGTATCATCAATTTGCACATGTCAGCCTCAAAGGAATTAAGCACAAGGCCTAGAAGATTTCATTACCTCAGTCACGTGTTCTCCCCTCAGGTGGTCAGCACATTACAGAAGGCTAGAAGTCTAAACACCAGGAAGTCATAGTTGGAAAAGTAGGACAGGTTTTCTGCATGATATAGCAGAAAGTATCTGGATAGAGCAGCCTCCTCTGTTATTCAAGTTCTACAATACTTATCTAGCCTTTTTCAACAATCTTACTCAGTCTCATCCTGTTTACTATTAAATTTTCTTGTTTACTCATATTCTGCTGTGCAACTAAGCAGTCTGCACCAGAGACCTTGCTGAAGACCCACTAATCCACCCTAGGGGCTTAAAATTTATAACTGAGAAGCTTAGTCTTCCTCTCCATGGACCTGTCAGTTCTGTCACTGTCATATTCTTTCTTAGAAAACTCTAGCTAACCCAGATGGATTTCAGAATAACAGGTTATGACGTTTAGTGAACAACAACTGTCCTTCTATAAAGACAGGGTAGCACTTGGCATCATGCTTCCATTCATGTCTAAGGGAGTGTCAAAGCTAACTTTGAAGCAATTCATGCAGCTCCTTTATTTTCATACTAATATAGACAATATAGGGGAAAAGATCCTGCATATTATTCACCGTTTGGATAAGACATTAAACTGAGATACCCATCTGCCTGAATTGCTGGTAGCTCAGATGGATTTAAAAGATTCCATGGGACTTAATGAAAAGAGTAGAAGTTTCCTGGTACCCTGACCAAATTTCCCTTAGCCAGTGTGAATACCACCACGGATCTCCCCTAAAAAGTGGCTATTGGTCTAAAGGGATTAACCCGTAGACAAAGTGTAAATACAAAGATAAATGTACAGGTTAGGCAACATGTTATTACCACATTTATCCGCATCTGCTTGCACCTGATGTTCTACTTTGCAAGATGGGGCTAGAAAATGCAAACCAATTTGTTGGCTATTCCCTGAACCAACAGAAAAGTAAGATGGCATAGTTATGCTCATCTTTATAGCACATTTTCCTACTGACATTCTTAGTGGGGGATGTAACCTTATACCTGGTCTGAGGCACATCTGACCACTTTTGAAGTCACACTAGAAGTCTGATGTCTACCTCCATTCATCTATTAATATACTGCAGACATCATCGTCAACAACCCCATTTTTTCAATTTGTTTTGTGCAGTTTTGAAGTTGCCACCTCTTGATTTAGTGCCACTTTTCAAACTTAGTCATGGCTTCCTGTCACAGGTCTTCTCTCACACAGTTCATCCATCTCTTTGCTGGGCATCCTTGTTTCCTCTGGCCTTCTTCTTACCTCTCCCAAATCTTTTTCACCAAAACATCTTCTGCTTTCCTATACATATGCCTGAATCACCATAATCTGATCTCTTTGACCTTCTGTGTTCTGATGTCATCATTTCTTTGTCCAAAAATGTGACTTCTACCACCCATCTCAGAAGTGTGCAACCTGCCACCCATCTCAGGTACTTCTTCACCATAATTCCTAGCTTCCTCAACTATTATACCTTCACTGCCCAGGTCTGTACCATACAGAATTAGTGGTTACACCAATGTTTTATACACCTTACATTTCAGCTTCATTGGTATTGTTTTGTCATACACTACCCCTGACACTCTGCCAGTTGCTTGCAGGCCCTACAATTCCTTCTTCATTCAGATGTCCCTTCCCCCCCAACCAATCCTCTCAGATACTTGAAGCTATCAACCTGTTCCACTGTTTTACCTTCTAGCTCAATTTCCACTTTTTCTAATGTCTCCATTTGCTCCCATGAGAGCTGTTTTGTCTGTACTCAGTTTCATCTGTTATGTGTTCAGTTTTTTATACCACTCCCCTATCAATTGCTGAAGTTCGTGTTCAGAGTCTGCTTGTATTACCACATTACCTGCATGCAGCAGGTTTGTTGCTATGTCTCATCCAACCTGTTTGCTTATGGAGTCCATCACCAGTATGAACAGCAGGGGCTCAGAGCTGAACTCCGATGCACACCCATTTCCACTGGGAATCCCTCAGTGAGTCCAAACACTGTCCGTATTTATTACACTCAGTCATAGTAGACAGCCTGCACTAATTCTAACAATGTTTCTGGGACTTCATACATATAATCGCAGTACTAACCAAAATAGGCCTTCTTGGAACCTTCTTATCTTGGAATGCCTGGTTAGACTTTCTTCATAGGAAGTTACTAGGCTAGCGGCCCTAGAGCCTTTATAAGCCTAGACATGTTAATGCTGGGTTGCCCCCATTGTCCTTGGTTAGATGGATGTATTTTACAGATCAGCACCAACTAACCCCACAATGAATTTGCTGTTACCCATCCATTTATCCAGGTTGTGCCTGAATAGGGTCGTTGAGGACCTCAGCTTCACATTAATTGGAATTTTATTCCAGAGCAGCAGCAGCTTCTTTTACAATTTGACTCTGTATCTTACTAAACATGTGAAGCAGTTGGAGAGACTTCAAAAGTTCCTGACAAATAAAATCATGAGCTTAAATGACCTTAACTACCAAGAGAGGCTGGTAGCCTTATTCCTGTATTCAATGTTTTATAGATACCTTAGGGGCAATCTCTGCCTTGCCTTCTAGACCATTAGGGATCTGGCAGTCAAAGACCTCGTATTTCTCCACAAATCAAATAGTCTAGTGAACACTAAAGCCAGAGTTCTTATCCTTGTAGAGCAAATAAACAAATCTAGTGGACAGACTGATTCGCCATGCAATGACTACCCCTTCTCTGGAACAAACTTCCTTTCCAGATCAAGCAATGTGACACACTATCTTCCTTTAAGAAGGAATTAGACAACTGGATGGGTATTCACAAATTCACCCCCAGAATGATTGGCCAACTTCTCCTTGAAAAAGGAGATGAGGTCTAAGGGTTAGTATTGGCAAGCCAAAACTGGCCACATGACCAGCTGCCTTGTAAATTCTGAGACAGGGAGTTCAGAGAAGGGCTGACGCTGCCTCTGACCAGTTTCTTTAGCCCTTCAATAGAGCATGAAGTGTTGCTTCAGCATAAGAGAATAGCTGTGACTCCACATCACTAAAACATCATCAATGTGGTGTTAATTACATATTTATTAAAATAATTCAGCAGAAAAGAAGATGATGGAATTACTATGTTGTGAATTTTCATGAATTATAAATAGTAGGACAGTGCGTCATCACCTCTGATAGATAACAACTATAAAGGATCTAACGTCTCACTCACTTACCCTCAGCTAGCGTGGTATGCTCAGATCGCATCCCCTCTGTCTTACCTCTAAGTTTGAAGGTGGTCACTGACATATATATATATATATATATATATATATATATATATATATATATATAAATATATGGGTCCCCTTGACTTGATCGACATGCCAAAACACTGACGCTCAGAAGACCGATGAGAGAGATGATCGACAATGTGAAATCCTGACAGCCGAAACACCGACATGGGCAATGTGTGAGCGCGAGTCAGTAAGTGTGCGATAGTGAGGGATTTAGTGTTAGGGAGCGGACAGGTGAGTGTGAGATAGTGAGGGATTTAGGGTTAGGGTGCGGGAAAGGTGAGTGTGCGGTAGTGTCGGACTTAGGGTGCGGGTAAGGTAAGTGTGCGATAGTGACGGAGTTTAGGTTTAAGGGCAGGTTAAGTGAGTTAGGGTTAGGGTGCGGGTAGGGTAAGTGTGCGATAGTGACGGACTTTAGGTTTAGTGGCGGGTTAAGTGAGTTAGGGTTAGGGTGCGGGTAGGGTAAGTGCGGTAGTGTCGGACCTTAGGGTTAGGGTTTGTGTTATGGTTAGTGCATGTATAGTTGTGTGTAATGTGTAGTTTACATTTTGTGTGTCGATGTTTTGGGTGTCGGTGTTATGGTGTTCGGTTTTGTGAGTTGTCGATTTTGTGCGTTTTCGGTCTTTTGGTGTCGGGTTTGTGGCGTGTCGGTGTTGTGATAGGGATCTATATATATATATATATATATATATATATATATATATATGTGTGTATACACACACACACACACACGTACATATATACATATATATATATATATATATATATATATATATACACACACATACATACACACATTTTTTTTTTATTTAAACTGTACAAAAGACTGAATTTGGCCTAAGAAGATTTCAGTTAAGATTTTTGTCTTTAGGTGTATAAAAACAAAGTAGGCTGCCTAAGTGAAGTATGGCAATAGAAAAGTAAAGTTAGTCAGAAATTAAATAGGTATACAATGGTACTGCAAAACATGACAGATTACAGAAAGTAAGTACAACAATTTTCCTTAGAAATTATACTAGAATTGGTCCTCTCTAATGTCTGCATTAATGACAATGGAGACATGATAAAGAATGGTATGCCATTTTTGCAAATAAAAATAAGATGTGCAATATGGAAAACACTTAAGAGTGGGTGGGAAGGAAAGATAATTAAAAAAGAAATAAAAACTTTGAAGAGAAATTATACTAGGAAGTTTTAAAGCATGTACTAATCAGGAAAGAATCAATAAAGAATTAGTATATGGAAAAAAAAAGCTCCAGATGTGGTCACCATAAAGTAAGTCAGCACTAATAGATTTTTAAACCACAAGTCTCAATAACAGAATATTTAAAAGGCTCAATAACCACAGACAAAACCACTAAATGTGGTAAATTATTATTTAAGAGAATATGTTGGTTTTCCAGAAGTCACCTTTGTGATATTCATTTATATCAGCACACAAAGCTTCTCACTTTTTAAACAATACTCTAAATTGGCTTCCTTCCCTTTACCCTGCTCTCTTATTTCTTCCATTATTCTAGGCACCCATGAATACATCAGATGGTACATTCCACAATTACTTTTGACAATACTTGGCTACTACCATCTTCATTTCATAGTTAATTTTGCGTCTTGGCCCATTTGACTGATAACTATGCTATATTTGTCATGCAGTTTTCCTCCTTCCCCTATCTTACCTCTTTTAGCTTGCATGTGAGCATGATAACTTTATTGGGAATCTGTCAGGATATGCCTGACTGGAGGAGCACACAAGACTATTGAGTAACTTGGGGTAGAAAAATACCTATGTAAACACTTCCATGCAGAAATCCTAAATCTTCTGGACTTTGTTTCATATTTGGGAGGCAAGCAGATGTCCTCCCACTTGTTTCTTTGTATATTGCCTTTGCATTCTCTCCTCCAAGCTGTCTTAACTGCTTCTGAGTCTTATAGTTAGTTATCATGCTACGTTTTTATGTATTACCAAGTGTCCCTTTTTTATAGCAGCTTCTGTTCTAAACTCAACTAAAAACATCACCAGGGGTGACCTTTTCTTTAGCACACCTCTGTTCAATTCTGTTTGCCTATACTCTCTTATCAATCCCAGTAGAGAAGGCAGTCTCTAGCCTACAGTCTAAACTCCTGCTTGACCTCATCTGACTCTGTAGCCTTTCCTTCAACATTTATACCTCAAGCAAACTTCATATTTTTTTTCCTAAGGTAGACAGCAATTGCTGAAGATGTGATGGGATAGAAAGGGGTAAATGAGAATATGTTTTGGGGAATGTAATGAGCTGACAGATTTTTATAAATGTCCTACAGAGGACTTTGTCAGAAACATTGGGGGTGGATAATTACTAACTAAGAAAACTATTCATTTGAGCTGTGATATAGAATCTGAATTGCCTGGGCATAGTAAGGGCTGCTAAGTTTATTGTTATTAGCTGCCAAAAAAAAGCAATTACTAGAAAACAGAAAAAATCAAAACCACCAGTAACTGAAATAATGAGTAATGTAAAGGAGAAAAAAATGTAGAAAATGGAAGGAGAAAATTACATAAAAATAAGTAGAATCCCTGGGAGCAATGCATGCGGAATAATATTCAGTACTTCAGCAATATGTAATGTTGGACTGAATGATAATTGTTAAAATAAAACATAAATGTTAAAAAATAGAATTTCTGTGAACAATACATGCAGAATAATGTTCAGGACTTGAGTAGTTTATGTAATGTTGGACTGAATGATATTTGTTAAAAAGAAAACATAAATGATTAAAGCAAAAAACTAATGAAAATGTTTACAATGGGTTGTTTTCTTTTCTATAAATGTATGTGCACCCATGTCATTTTAAAGTTGTGTGAATCTAATAAAAGTGTTAAAAAATTCTATTTCATTATTTCAGAAGACCACAGCCTTCAGTGGGCTTTGGTATCTTTGTTCTGTTAGTGATGTTACTTGTATCACGTGGCTTCACTGTAGACCACTGATGCCTCTCCCTAATCCTTTTCATACTGCACCTCCATCTTCTGCCATGCGTGTATTTCTTACATTGAGTATGCTTTTTTACTGTGGCCCCATGTATTCAAACTTATTGGAAACAACATCCAACCCAATATCATATTCATGGGCAACTTTAATTACCCCACTATTAACTTGGAATCATATATGACACCAAATGTACAGGCACAAAAAAAGTAGTAAGGCAGCCAGATGGACCCAACAGAATTCCAAAAGAAAAATAAACAAAAGAAGCAAAGGTCAAACTGTCCAAAAGAGTAAAAATGGTTTAATAGAGCAATATAGACACAAAGCTTTAAAGTCACATAAGACTCTTCATCAGTGTTACAAACAATAAAAAAGTTCAATATTTAAACTAATTCCAGCCTATCAACATCACAAAATCAATCACATGACTAAATTTCCTTACTATATATGTATAGACATACTTAAATAATAAAAATAAACAACAAATGATATATAATAAATAATACAATGTATATACCACATTCAAGTAACAAAACATCTGACTCTCTTTTAAAAGGGGTTTAATACTGGCTTAAATATTAAGAATTGTGTGTGTCTATATTGCTCTATTAAACCATTTTTACTCTTTTGGATGGTTGGACCTTTCCTTCTTTTGTTTTCCTGGATTTTGTAAACACAGACTCCCTGGACCAGATTGTCAGTACACCAACCAGGGCTGCAACTGTAGTGGATCCGGTCCTCACTAATATGGAAGAACGCTGCACATACCCTAGTATAATGTCTTCTCTGGTAAGGTTAAGACCACAAAATGGTATCCTTTGAAGTAAACTAAAACCTGAAACTGCAGCTAACCCTGGAATATTCAGGAACTACTCTTACGGCTAACTTCTTACTATTAAGTAATAACCTGGAAAAATTTCAAGCCCCATAAACCATGAGAACACTGCTGCCTATACAGAATTGTTTACAGAAAACCTAAACAAGCATGTTAATACCTGCATAGAGGCAGCTATACCCACCAGGAAGTACAGAACTAACTCAAAAAACAAGCCACCCTGGTGAAATCACATCAATAGGCTGTATAACACAAAGATGAAAATCATGGCAAAAATTAGGAGGTGCACCACCCAGAAGGATAAAAGCACTCTCATCAAACTAAAGAAACATCTCAGAGGACAAATAAAGTCTGACAAGGCCAAATTTGAGGTAAATTTGGTCTTCTAGGCCAAGGGCAAACATAAGGCATTCTTTAGCTATCTCCGCAACCTCAAAGGCAATACACAATTGTGTGCAGAGCTCATTGTTAATGGAGCCACTTATACTGAGACAGAAGATATAGCAAATATATTGGCTGGCAAATCCAGCTCCAGTGTTACCCCCTTTCTCCCCCTCGACCTTCCCTCAGGTAATACCATTAAATGTAACTCTCCCTGATACACTAGGGAACAGGTTCTTAATGGTCTATTTAAGGCCAAGAACACTGCATCACTATCCCAGACAGTATCACAGGAAGCCTTCTAAATAACATGAAACATGACTTATCATTCCCTCTGGAATTGATATCTAACTATAGCCTCCAAACAGGCTTCATGCCTCATGAATGGAGAACAACAACAGTCATCCCTCTGCACAAAGGTGAGCTATCTACAAACCCTGGGAACTACAGACTCATGAGTCTCACTAGTGTTATATGCAGAGCCATGGAAAGAATTATCATGGAAATGATCAGTAAAGATATAGGAAACCTCCAGACCCTGTACTCAACCCAGTTTGCTTTCATCAAGTGCAGGTCATGGCTACTCAAGCTGGTGGACTTCTTTGAGAACATCACCAAAGCAAAGGATGACAGCAAAATGTTACATACTGCCTATCTTGACTTGGCTAAGACATCTGACACAATACCCCACTTGGGCGTTGTTGATAAACTCAAGAAGTTAGGTACAAACCCTTTTGTCACCTGGTGGATAGCAAAGACAGGACCCAGGAAGTTAGAACTGGGGAGTTCACCTCTACAAAGAGGCCAGTCACAAGCAGTGTTCCTCAGGGACTGGTCCTGGGATCTCTCCTTTTTGGCATTTACGTCTCTGAAATCAAGGCCAATGTCAATGGCTTCTGGCTAACTAAAATTGCAGATAATTGCAAATTTGGAGCTGTCACTGAATCCCCCAATGACACAATTGTCCTCTAAGAAGGGCTGACACAGACAAACAATTGGTGACAGAGCCATGAACTAAAACTAAATAACAAGAAATGCATAATAATATCCTTTGGGAAGTCAACCACCCCTGGTAACTATCATATTGACAACACAACCCTAAGAGTTGACCCAGTAGTCAGGGACTTGGGGACACATATAAACAGTAATCTAGCCTTTGTCCAGCACATGTCTACAGTAGTGAGGAAATCTTTCTGTTGTGCAGCTTATAAACAAGGATATCATAGGCCCAAGGAAGTAATTGTTACACTGTATTCGGCATTGATCAGACCTATCACTGAGTACAATGCCTCCTTTAGTATGTATCTAACCAGCCATATTAAACAACTGGAATGTCCAGACAGGTTTCTCACTAAAAGAATACAGGGTGTAAGTTACATGGCGTACACTGACTACTTCAAGGTGCTATCCCTCTCTCCTGCAGGCTGTTGAAGAGAGATATATGCCTGGCATACCAGGTTTTGACAGACCCTACTCTGACAGACCTCCTGCATGCCTGCAAAAGAAACAGCACCATAATTACCCATTCTAAAGACTTAAACCTTGCCTGTGATAAAAATCGGAGTTTCTGGATAGACAGGTATGTATCCCAGAGATAATTACTACTCTAGAACAGGCTCCCCATCCATGTGAAGCAGAGTTCCACCCTAACCCAATTCAAGTGTAACTTAGACAATTGGATGGGGAACAAGAAATTCATCTCTGGTTTTGGCACCTATGTCCCTAATGGACAGGCAGCTTGTAAATGGTTCATCTCCCAGTCCCCTGCTTATAAATGTTTCATCTCCCAAACCCCTGCATACACTTATCAAAGGTACCAAAACTTGTCAGAGATTTGGAATGAATGGCTAGGCTTAAAAAGACCCTTGTGGTCATTAGCCTAGTTATCATCTATGAACATATAAACATAATTAATTATCCTAAAAAGACAGAAATAATGTGATAACATAGAAAGAAGTGTCAGTAAGAGATGACACAGCACACAGAGGCTTACGTTGCTGCCACAGAGAAAGGCAAAATAAATAAAACAGTGGGGAATGTGATAATTCTGCTGGTAAACAAACTGTTTGACCATTGCCTATGGCTGTTTCCAGCTCTGAATATCATATGTTGGGCCAGTGGTTCAGTCTTATTAGGGTTATGCCTCAATGGCTAGTCCTTGTGCTACAATGGCTCCTGAAACTAGACAGATGATGATCTACAATGTCACAAGTTCGTAATGACTTCTGCCATTGAGCAGCACCTGGAACAATGGAAAGCTAGCAAGTACGGCTGATGCAAGGCAACCAAACTAGTATGCATCAAAATCAAAACGCCAGCACCAAAGATGAGCTGAAATGAATTTATTATTGAAACAAGTGAACTAGACCGGTTTCAGCATTTTGCTTTCTTCAGTAGTATAGAAAAGAACCATGGCAAAAGCCAGTGATTTATACACATGTTCCAATGAAAACAATGACATCACTTCCTGTCTTGGGAAAAAAGCAAGTTGTTAACAAAAAATTAAAATATGATCAATGAATGACTGATGGTAACTCAAAACTCAAACAAGCTACAAAGAATGTATGGTATAATTTTGAAAATGGAAAACTTACAATTTATCATTTAATCCTGGGGAAAAAAAGACCCCCTAGTTTTATGATCCATTTTCTTTCTTTATTGTTGAGTATATCATGCCATCCTGTTTTGAATGACCGATTGCCAGTGACGTGATCAATAATAATAAATGAGAATTTGGCCGTGGGATGATTAATTGTATGTCTGTACAAGGCATTGGTCATACGTGCATTTCTGATATCACCTAAGTGTTCAGACATTCTGATCCTGAACTGTCTAGATGTCTGACCCACATAAAAGGCTTGGCAAGTGCAGGTAGCAAGGTAGACTACCCAGTCCGTACTGCAGTTGCCAAATCCGTATATATTGTATAATTGCACAGTGTTCCTGCTGGTGAATGTTTTGGTTTTGAACATGTAATTGCAGAAACTACAATGCCCACAAGGGTATGATCCTATTAATTTTTCCCGAGTTAAGGTCTGCTGATGAGTAACAATATCCCTGGATATTGTTTTCTTGAAATAGGAAAAATGGGACCCCAATGTCTTGCCCTTTCTATATGAGAATGAACATCTGTTACACAAACAATCATCCAAATCAATATGAGACTTAGGTATGTTCCAGTGTTTATTTACTATCTCAGAAAATTGAGCCGTATTTCTCCCATATGTGGTTACAAATCTCAAGATATCCTGATGGTTATTTCTGGAATGCTGTTGGTATTGTAGCAGACTATCCCTCGAATGGTTTTGTGTCCAACGTATGGCTGAACTGACGTTGTTTCTAGTGTACCCCCTGGCTAAAAATCTGTTGGCCAGATCATCATGATACTGGGATAATTCTTGTTGAGAGGAACATATCCCTCGACTGGTTTTGTGTACAACGTATGGCTGAACTGACGTTTCTAGTGTACCCCCTGGCTAAAAATCTGTTGGCCAGATCATCATGATACTGGGATAATTCTTGGTGAGAGGAACATATCCGTTTAAGACGTAAAAATTGAGATTTGGGAATGTTGTTAATTGTATGTCTTGGATGAAGACTGTTGGCATGTAACAGAGTATTATACTGAGGAAATTTACGGTATACAGATGTTTTCAAGGTATTATCTGCCTGGCGATGTAAAGAAACATCCAAAAAATGCATCTCATTGTGATGATAGTCCACAGTAAATTCCACTCCCCAGATATTACTATTGAGGTGTTCCACAAACTCATGTAGGTATTCACTTCCTCCTTTCCAAATAAGCCAACAGTCATCCAGATATCTTCTCCAAATATCAATGTCCAAAATGTATAAATTGTGAAGCTCATCATAAATGATATGTTCCTCCACATACCCCATATAAAGGTCAGCATAAATGGGTGCAAACGAGGCACCCATGGCTGTACTCTGTATCTGCCAGTAACAGTCTTGTTTAAAATAGAAAACATTTTTGGACAAAACATGTTCAGCCATACAGATAAGCAAAGTGTTAGTACCAGGAGGGTAAATGCCGGCTTTATTTAACCAGTATTCAAGTGCAGTAAATCCAGCCCAGTGTGGAATATTCATGTATAATGATTTGACATCAAGAGTACACATTAACCAGTGCGGTTCTAATTGGGAGTCAGATACTATTTGTAAAGATTCTGTTGTGTCCTTAAGTCTCGCCCTGACTAGTGATAACAATGGTTTAAGTTTCTCAGTAAGAAATGCTGACAGGGGTTCCATGAGTGATCCTATCCCTGACACTATCGGTCTACCTGGTGGTTTGTCAATAGATTTATGAATGTTTGGTAACAAATATAAATATTGTTTGGCAGGATCCGATACTGTAAGATGAGATAAAGTGTTAGCTGTGATAATCCCTTGTTCAACTGCCTCTTGTAAGAATTGATCTATTTCTTTTTTGAAGTTAGAAGTGGGATCAGTGGGCATCCTCATGTAATGATGAGGGTTAGACAACTGTCTATTTCCTTCATCCCAGTAATAATCAGAATCCATGACGACCACCGCACCGCCCTTGTCAGCCAGAAGTATAACAATATTTGTATTGTTTTTGAGGTTAGTTAAGGCTTGTTGTTCTGTTGAAGATAAGTTATGTTTGGTAATATTGTCTGAACCCATGTAAAAATGTAAATCTTTGATCACGGCTTGCTGAAAGACAGCCACATGTTTGTCCATCGGTGGATGGAAGGTAGACCGATGGAATTTGAATTCAGAAGATCTTTGAGATAAGATCTGAGGATCTTGTTGCCTGAAAAACAATTTTAAATTAATTTTTCTGCAAAATGCTATGGTATCAGATACAAAAGAACTTTCATCAACAAAAAAGCCAGGGATGAATCCAAGTCCTTTATTGAGTAATGTTAGCTCATCAGATGTTAAAACATGTTGGGAAATGTTGTGTATATTAATAAATGCAGGATCTATTTCGTTATTGAAAGAAAAAGATCTTCCAAGCTTTTTACCCCTATGTTTACGTCCTCCCCTGTGCTGTTTATTCCTAAAGGGTCAGTGGATGTACGCCCTCTTTTAGAGTCAGGTGAACTACAATTGACTGTGGATTCTGTGTCTGTTGTAGAGGACTCCTCACCAGAAGTAGTGTAGGAAGAGACCCCTTTTTTAAGTATTGATCTTGGTCTCTTTTTGCAAACCGAAGAATAGTTCTTAGTGCCTTCAGCAAATCTAACTCCCCTATGAGACTCAAACTGTGTGCCTTTGTCATAATCTTCCCTGTCACGGAAAAATTTGTGTAATTTTTTAGTCTTTAAATTATTTTCAAAAACTATGAGTTCTTTGGACAATTTCCTCAGATTGTCCCTGAAACTGGTCTGTTCTTCAAATTTTTTTAAATCATTGCATATTTTTTCAACTTCTCCAATGTTGGTTTGGACTGTTCTGTCATGAAAAGAAGCCAGTATGTTGACAAATGACATTGATGCCTCCTGCTGGGCTTGTTGCCAATCTCTAAGTAAAATATCATCAGGTGTACTGACTAATGGTTGTACCTTGGACCTAAGGCCTCTAGGTGAAATATGTTGGTTTTGGTAAGCTTTGAATAATTTAGAATGCCATATATTTGTCCGTAGGGTTTTGACTTTTTTACCCAACTGGCTGAACAATAAATTGCAACCGTCAACTGGATCCAAATTCTGGCATTCAGTAGAACCAGCTTGTGCTGTTTTAATGCCAAACACCTGGATGTCATCCTTGTCTGCACATAAGCCAGACAAAAGTTTATGTAGATCCATGACAATAAGTTGCTAAAAAATGAATACAGTCAAACCTAATTCCTAAATCTTTTAGAATAGAAGAACCACCAAATCAATATAGGACAATACTGAGCAGAGAATCAAAAAAAAAACTTATTTATAGCCTTAGTCTGAGCCCAAATAGGGGAATAGCAAAAGCCTCTGGCAATATGGCCTTAATCACAGATCTGGCTGGAATAAATCTCTAGTTGGCTCATGTAAAAAAAAAAAAAAAAAAAAAGCAAAAAAACAGTGTGTGGTCCTCGATAGTGTACTAATGCAAAAGGGATGTTGATTCAACCAACCTAATAACACTAGACTTATGGTGATGTAATTATATACAATATTAGTAAATATGAAAAAAAGCAGCAGCACCTTAGTTACTCACTAAGAACTTTTTAAATAACCTTCAGTAAGAAAACTTGCATAATTATGTTCCTCTGTAATAAAACCCATGAACTATCACACTTGGCTACCTACGATATTCTGTACAATTAAAATTACATTTTCCAAAGCCCAAGACTAAAATGGAAGGTCATCCTACCTGTTTGTTTCTGTTGCCATCCAAGCATTTAGTATCCTCAAACAGTGTAGTAACTGCCTGATGCTCACAGATAATATCTTACTCAACTCTAAAAATTCTGCTTGTGGGAGATATAAATTTTAACAAGAAAGGAGGCCTCACTCACAAGAAAACATGGATTGTGAGTAACACACACTGCCACCCCAGTACACATCATCATCCCCCTTTTTCCCATTTTCTACATGGAGTCGGGGTATCATGTTAACTGTCGCCATCTCTCTTGATTCAATGCCACACTCCTGCCTTCTTCGACACTCAAGCCTGACTGTTACAGATCTTCTTTCAAACAATCCATCCACCTCTTTGCTGGATGTCCTTGTTTCCTCTTACCTTCTTTCTGTCCCAAATCTTCTTCGCCAGATTGTCTTCTGCTTTTCTGCATGTGTCCGAACCACTGTAATCTGTTCTCTTTGATCTTTTCTACATTGGTGCTACTTTGGCTTCTGCTCTTAAAGTTCTCATTTCTTCGTCTGTCCCTCAGTGTGCATCCTACCACACTTCTCAGACACTTCATTTCCATCACCTTCTTCATCTGCTCTGTCTTTACTACCCAGGTTTCTGTACCACACAGTAGTATTGGTCGTACCACCGTTTTCTACACCTTACTTTTCAGTTTCTTTGGCATTCTTCTGTCATAGACTACACCTGAGACTCTATGTCATTTGGCTGCAGCCCCTCTGATTCTAGCTTTGACCTCTTCATTCAGACTTCCCTTCTCCTCAACCACCCCTTCCAGATACTTGAAGCTGTTTACCTGTTCCACTATTTTCCTTTCTATCTCAATTCTCAGCTTCTTCTGATTTCCCCAATTTGCTGCCATTACCATTGTCTTATCTGTGCTTAATTTCATCCCATGTGCCTTCAGTTTTGTATTCCATCCCCCTATCCTTTGCTAAAGTTCTTCCTCAGAGTATGCCTGTACAGCTTTCTGCATACAGCAACTGTGTTGATCTGTCCCCTCTGACCAGTTTGCTAAAGTAGTCCGTCACCAGTATGAACATCAAGGGTTCAGAGCTGAACCCTGGTGCACATCCACTGCCACTGGGAACCCCTATGTGAGGCCGAATACTGTTTGTACTTGAGTCATTGGGCCCTTGTACATAGCCTGCACTAATTCTACCAGTGCTTCTGGGACTTCGAACCACAGTAGTACTGCCCAAATAAGCTTTATTCGGACCTTGTCATATGCTTTCTCCAAGTCCAGCAATGCCCAGTCGGACTCTTTCCTCATCTCTAACTTCTTCTCAACTATCTCTCTCACTGCAAATATCGCGTCAGTTGTCCTGCATTCTGATCTGAATCCGAATTGCTCATCTCCCATCTTACATTCTACTACTCTGAATATCCGTTTATCAATCACTCTTTTCAGAACTTTCATGCAATGTGTCAGGCGTTTGGTGCCTCTGTACTGCCCACAGTTGTGGATGTCCTCTTTGTTATGGTACACTGGCATTCCAATCTCCAATCAACTGGGATACGTCTTTCTCCCCACACTGCTATGAGTACCCCCAGGAGCCATTTCTCCCCTATCTCACCCAGCATCTTTAGCATATCTATCATTCACTAGGCCATATAAATACGGGGAGTTTCCTCAAGACTGCAGACATGCATTTATTAAACCTGTCTTTAAGGGAAAGGGGAGTAGGACAAACCCAGAGTCATATAGACCCTTAAGTCTACATTCATGTTGTGGAAAAATAATGGAGAAGGTAATATTGAATAAGTTATTGTCAGAACTGGATAGGCTGGGACTTGAAACCATATATCAGCATGCATATGTTGAAAACAGATCTATTACCACCTCTAACATGATGTTCTATAATAATATAATAACTGCTACGAATGACAAAATTGTGCTGTGATGTAATTTATACAGATTTAACTTCAGCATTTAATATGGTCATACACAAAACACTGATCAATAAATTATTACAACTAAGTATTGATGCACTCTTGGTAAGATGGAGAGCTGCATGTTTTACAAATAGGACATGGCAAGTATCATACAGCAACTTGACCAGTGAAATCCTTGGTTACATCAGGGTGTCCCCTCTATCCTAGGCCCTTACCTGTTTAGACTGTATCTTCCAGACCTAACCTTTCATCTGAGGTGTTCTACAGTCTATATGCAGTGACCTTAAATTGAGTAAACTGATTACATGTATTACAGATAAGGCATGTCTGCAAAATAACTTGACTAAATTGATCATTTGGGCACAGGAGAATATTATGCTGATAAATACATCAAAAACTAAGCATATGAGATTTAGCAGACATAAATTAAAAGGTGAATATTTAGTACAGTGCACAGTGCACAGTGACTGAAACTATAGACTCATTTAAGGACCTGAGTATATGAGGAGATTCATCTATGAGTTTTTCTAATCATATCAACCAATTGGTTAATGATAGTTATAGCACTATAGGTTGTATAAAAAGATTGATAAAGTCTAGGAATTCAAAAATGATGAAGTCATTGTTTGTCAGTTACATTACACCCAAACTTGAGTGTGGAATAACAACATGGAAACCCTATAAGAAAACAAGCATGAATAAACTGGAAAGAGTACAGTGGAAATATACCAAGAGCATTCATGGATGTCAACATTGAAGTTATTATGAAAGACTAAAATATCTGAACTTGTACAATGTCTCTTACAGATATGTAAGAGATCTTATTCGGGTATATAGGGCATTTAGGGACAACTACCTCTGGGAATGTTTGGGGTTATCAAAAAGTACAAGAGAATCATCAGACAACCTATGCAGAAGATTCTATAGGAATGAGAAGTGTACTAATTGGTTCTCTGAGAGCAGCTGATGTATGGAACAGGCTACCTAATTATATTAAAGCAAGTACTAGTTTAGATATTTTTAAGAACAGCCTGGACACTTAATATGGGAATGAGTGTTTTGGTATACTGGCAAGCTAGAAGAGCATTAATGTCCATGCTTGAAATATTTGTATATATGAATGTATGTATGTATGTAGGTATATATATGTGGTATGACCTCATCAGAGCCTGCTACCTTTCCTGACTTCATTTTCATTAGTGCTATTCTTTCTTGGGTGGACTCCTAGTCTTCTTTCATTGTAGGCTGTGTCTGGGTCAGTACAGCTTCTGTGGGGTTTTCTTCATTCAGAAACTGTTAGAAATACTCCTTCCATCTGCCCTTGATGTCCTGTGGGCTGGTGAGCAGGCTGTTTCTTGCTTTCTTTATGAAGGGTGTCTGACTTCTTTATCTTTCTGTCTTTGTCTTGCAACCTGATATAGGTTTCTTTGTGCCACCTACTGAGCCACTTTCCAGAAGTTGGTAGAGTGCCTCTGATGCCCTATTCTTTGCTATTGCAACTCCTTTCTTAGCTTCTTTGTTAGCCAGCCAGTATTCCTTCCTAGCCTGGTCGGTCTTCTCTATCTCCCACTTTTTCCTGCACTCCATCTTTCTTTTGATGACTTCCTGGACTTCTGAATTCCACTGCCAGCTTTCTTTATGCACCTTATTTCCATACCTGGCTTGGCCACATATCTGCTTTGTAGTCCTCACACATACCCGAGTTGCATGTTGGCCACTCTTGTAAGTGATCTTGTGATTGTCTCTCTTTCTGAACCATGTGTTGGCTACCATGAAGCCATTTGCTAGGCAGAAGTCTAGAATGACCTCTCTTTCTTTATTCCTGTTGCCCCACCCATGTGGACCCAGGCAGTCCTCATATCCTGTTCTATCTGTCCCAATATGTGCATTTTCAAGTTGCCTGTTATCAACACCAATTCATGTTGCCCTCCTTTATCTTGTAGGTCCTGCAAGTGCTGTCTGAATGCACTCTTCCTCACTATCACAACCCTGCTGTGGGGCATAGGCTCAGATTATGAATAATGTCCTATCATTACACTGGAGTGTGATTGCCATGAATCTGTCACTAATTCTGATATCTCCCTCATTTCCTTCTGAAGCTTCTCTCTCACCACATTTCTCACACCATTTCTAGCCTGTCCCCCTCCTAAGTAGTAGACTCTGGATCCCAAGTCAAGTAGCTTCACTGCAGTGCCCTTCCATCTTGGATATTGCATACATAGGATGTCCGACCTCCTCCATATCATCACGTCACCCACTTCCATGCTGCGTTGGGTTAGTGAACCTACATTAAGTGTAGCAATTCTCAGCTCATGTTTGACAGGTTGATTGGTCTTACATCTAGCTGTCGATCAACAGAGCTATCACAAGTAACCCAGGCTGGGCAACTAGACACCGGCCAGCCAGTTGCTTATTGACCCAGAGCAGCTGGGCTTTATAGTGGGCACACACACTGGCCAATAGGGGCATGTATACCCCACCACCATTATCATGGGTCCCTGGCGTAGGTCGGAGTAGGCTGGGTCCTCAACCCACTTATCACTGGTAACTACCCATGCCCATTTTGTCGACATTAGTCAAAATGACCAAATCACCTACAGCGATATTTTACACCATTGAGTGGCTAGACCTGCCACGGAGTGCAGTCTGTGATCCTTGTTCTCCTATCTTGAGGATACTGCTCACCACAATAGATACTCATCTGTACAACTCTTCCCCCTATAGGGTATGTGCTGCTGCCCATAGCTCCATTCATTGGTGAGTTTGAGATGGAAACATTCAGCATATTTTTTGGAGGTAGGAGGAGCCTCACACAGACACAGGGAGAACATGCAAACTCCAAATAGTCATTGGCTGAAGGTCAAGATCAAACCTTGTACCTTCTGCATGGGAGGCAAAGACCTTTACCATTATGCCAACTGGTCTTCTACAACAACAGTATACAACAAACCACACTACTAGGCCAAGTCTTTAAAAAGTCATTGCCAAAGCCTCACAACGCTATGAAGACTAGGTCTCGGTGGAAGTCTAATATGACATCATAATTTAAAATCTATTGCACTCAATAAAAATGCTTTAGTGATCTGTGACTCCACAGTCAGACACACAGGTTCTACACTCACTAGGCTGGACAAAGACAGGATAATGGTGGGGCATCTTTCTGGTGCCAGGCTCTCTGCTATCTCAAATGCCTGTAACACTTTTTCACCTAAAAATAGAACTACAACATAGCAGTGGTAGTACACATGGGAATGAATGAATGACTCTGGACTTAAAACCCTGAGGGATATGCAGAGACATGTCAGAACTCTTCATGCATGTAAGAAATGCAGGCTTCCTTCCTCAGGAATGATGCGTAGATGTTGTTGTTTGTCTTTTCGGCTTTTCCCGGTTAGGGGTCGCCACAGCAGAACTCCAGTCTGCTAATGACTGGCAGTAGATTTTCATGAACGCTGAGGTGCCAGCTCAACATTCAACCTTCAACGAAGGCACGCCCAATTACGCATGTCTTTCGAATGCCCACCCAACCGCGGGGAGGACATGTGGACTCCACATAGAAGGCACTCCCCACACTCCAGCCGAGAATCGAACGGGAGAACCTCTTGCTATGAGTCAACTGAAAATATAATTGTTTAAAACAGTTGGCTAACTAGTGTCATTCCAGGGAGATCCTTTATGTCTGAGCATGGGACAAGATATTAGACATTCCTACTTGATTGATAAAGGATGTCCTGCAGCTCTCATTTCAATGTTTCAGAATAATGGCTAAAACTTTTGCCACCTCCATTGTACCTTTTTAGGCAGAGTCCAGCTAGTGGGCTTTCCAATGTAACTAACATATTAAAGCCAAACTAGTATCACCTTAAGGTGGCATTGGTCAATTGCAGAAGTCTCAACAATAAACTACCCAACCTTGAGGTTCTCTTACATTTGGAATACATCCAAACTTGGTTTACGTGCATATAAGGCACTCCCTCCATTCTTGGAAGTAATGATGATGCTGCCAGGGCACCTCCTTTATATGCAAAATTATATGTCACAGATATGGCTTTCTTAAGTATTATCTTAACTCTATCGCGTGCTTTCACCATGATAGCCTCCTTATCCTTTTCACATATTTCACTGCAAATTTTACTACTGAACCACTTATGACAACATTTTCTTTCCGGTCACCATTTCAGTCCTGTTTTCAACTTTCTTCATTTCCCAAATGAGTAACTTACAGGCACATTAAATAACTTAAAAAGCAGACAGGCAGTATGAGATGGTAGTGTGGAAGAGTGGAAGGGTGACTGTGTAAGAAAGGAAATTACTAAAAGAAGGAAAGGTGAAAGTTATTTACCCCTATACACTTAACTAATGATACCTAACCTGGAATACCGTGCACAATTCTGAAAATCACATTTAGCTGGCATGCAGTACTATTGCCTCATCCTCTTTGTGGCCATCTGCTTATTACTCAGTGTAACTGCAAATGTTCTATAGTGTTCATGAAATACAAACTGCAGCAGCATTTTCAGGGTGGCATCCCAGACATGGCTCTGTTCATATGCACAGTGCTCAACATGCTTATAGTTAGTTCATCATCATGTGTGGGGACCTATCCTGGGTGCTGCAACACTAGAGGCTAGAATCAGTGCATTTGAGTTTTCTCTGAAGAACAGAGGCTCTGATTCTATCACCTTTGAAGACCTGCACTGGTGTTGCTCACTCTGTACTGTTGTATGAGAGAATACATGTTATTACAGAGCTGTTTGAAAAAGTAATCAAGCTAACTGTGGACAGATGGCTTATTTATGCCACTGACATTCAGAGTTTAGCAGTGGACCACAAATAGCAGACCTTCAGATTGGGAAGCACAAGTTGAGGGTCCATTGGCTACTTCCATTGTCTGGAGAAAGGGAGGGGTCAGGTGGGGTCAGAAGATGGTCTGTGATTTATGGAAGACATTACAAATATAGTTTTTAGCATCATCTATGAGGTAGGAATTTTCAGATATTATCACAGCATGTGCAGGAGCAAACAGACAAGCTGATGGCCGTTATTCCACACTCATATTTGGGTGAGGAGAAACACATGAGGAAATCTGCTCCTATGTATGTCAGACCAGCTGACATACCTCTCTTCTCACAGCTACGTGGTCTCAGCAGATCTTTAAAAAGGTTGGTGACCTTGCAGTTTGGCTTAACTCACTGGTATTACTGTCACAGTTTCTTGCTTTATAGAGGGATCTACCATGTAATAAGGTTTGCTGTAAATGGTGATGACTGCATAGTGAGGAAATAAACCTGATAAAAGGGGTGAAAGAATTGAGTCATGCCTGTGACTCACCAGAAGAAGCAATATGGATAGGCAGATGCTCATGGAGAAAGCAAGAAAAGAGGTCAAAAACTCACATTTGCTTTGGAAAAGCAATAGCAATTACTGCAAAAGTGGTTTACAGATTCAGGAAATATTCCTTTAAAAACAGTGTGTACTGACACATCAGCAGAACTGTATCTTTTACAATCAATGCCAGAGTTTTTGGCCACATGGGTATATTTCTCTCTAGATTAGCTAAGTGGTATTTGCATGTGATGCTTAAATTAGACATGTTTAACCTTCAAAAGCACAAGAAAGACCATGAATTATTTAAGTTTAACATTTTGCATCTCCTTTCTGCACCTTTCGATTGCGCTCAAGTCACACAATACCCAAAAGCAGAAAATGACCCCAAACTTGCTTTCTAACTTTGATGCAAAACACAGAATTGGTCATAAAACTAAAAGCGACAACTGAAACAGTAAATTTTTACTTACCCCAGCTCTTTCCCGTTCTTCCCATGAATTCTCCCTTTTCTGGGTTCCACATTAATAATTTGCAGTCATGCATCCTTTCGTGCCAGCTTTTTTTGGGTTTTTCCATGGTCTCGGGTTCTTCATCATCGTCCTCTTCTTCTGCTTCCTGCATTTTTACATTATTTTCATTAGCCTGCAATGTACATCAAAGAAAGGAGTAATACAATTAGGCACACAAACAGGAAGCTGTAGACTCTGTAGTTCATTGTTTTCTGGCCAAGAAATGTAGTGAATTGTTTGGAATCAAGTTTCTTATCCCTGTATCCTTACTTACTGTGGGAATGAGGCACTAGGGTTTTGTATCTGCCTTTTTTTTTTGTTTGTTTTTTTTTTTTAGGCAATTTTTATAATAAATAGAGAATTATTCTCTGTAGAACATGTTTCTTGTAGGTGCTAAATAAAGCTCACTGGTTATCGCTTTTTGTTAAATAACTAGGACACATAATTTAGTGACTGCAGCAATGAGTTTTAAGTTATGACTGTTACATTAATAAGCCAAAATATTCAGTGCCTGGATCATTGAATTAGGGAACAATACCATGTGAGATGAAAGCTTACCATGGCCATTCATTACTTGTTCTTCTCAGAGTGAGACACACTTGTGATTCAGCCTAGTAAGCTAAATACTGGATAAAGTTAACAATAATGGGGAATGTGATGTTGCGTCAGGTTTACACTGCTGAGAAAAACAAACTGGTAAAAATGACTTCATCTCTGAGTAAGCTGTTATAGGATATATCTCTGCCCTTCAGAAGGGTTAGAAACCCACCTTCCTAAAAACAACCAGTGCATTATCACAGTATATCACCTCTCACTCTTTATTGCTGAAGTATTCCTTAATCAGAGACATAAAGAGAAGGATGCAGATTAGTAAAGCTAGTAAAATTGTGACCTGAAGACTAGTAATCACTTGCTGATATTTTGAGGAAGATTTTGTGACATACCTTTGCAACATCTCTTTTTGGCCAAGAAAAGTTAAAGAAATGAGAAGTTAGAAATTAACAGCTGAGCTGTCCATAACACCGCAAAGTATAAACTGTGGATGTATAGAATGTTTTCATGCCTAAACCAAATAAGAACACTGAGCTTTGTTTACAGGTTTCTTAGTTCAATGTTTAGAACAATCATATACTAACTTAACAGGCTAAAGTAAAGAACTTGACATTGACATTTATTTATTCAGTATATACCACATATTAGCCACAAGAGTACCCTAATATTCATTCACTCAACAAAAGAAAAAAGTATTAGTTTAGTGATAATATAACCTGCAGAACTATGGGTGCAATTTATGTAGTGGTTTGCATTTGTAAAACATTCAACATAAGGAAAAACAACTTGAAGTTTGCACACCAACATTTTTAAAGTGCTTATTTAATAATGTGTTAACTAGGTAAGTGGATTCATAGGATCATTGGAGGTTACTAAGCTAACGGCCCCAGGGCCAATTCAACCTGTGTTTTCAAGGGTGTCTGGGTCAAGCAGACACTAAAGTCAGCACCTATTGTCCCTATCCAAGAGGTACACAGGTGGAACCCCTGAGGTGAATTTCCAGTTACCCATCAAATTGTCCAAATTATGCTTAAATAGGGCCAGAGCGGCTTTGTTTAACATTAATAGGAAGCTTGTTCCAAACATTGGGCAACCTCTGTGAGACAAATCTGTCTCTCCAGCAAGTTCTGTTGATGTCACATACCAGGTTAAGGTCCTTTGAGCAAGTTACCCGTGTGCCATTTGACTTGCAAATGTGCAGCAATCCATTAAGGCTGGGTCAGAGATTGCTCTTTATATATAAAGCACAGGTCACCTCTGAGCAGCCTGTGCGACACAGAATAAAGTGGCAATGATTTAGGTCTGTCTGCCTAAGACAGATCTTGAAGACCCTGAATTTTCTTTGTAAGGAGCCTTTGTGGTCTTTCCAGTTGCTGCAGGTGTTTGGAAAGGAACATACCAAAGGGAACATTGTGCTCTATTACTGGCCTAATTAGGGAAAAGTACAGGGCGGTTATAACCTCTTTTTTTTCTGAAGGCAATGCCCCTACTTATGAGATGAGCAATATAAATGCCTTCTTACCACTGTGGAGACATGGTGATCAAAGTTAAGGTTGTTGTCGACCTGTGTGCCTAGATCTGTCACCACTGACTGTGTGCTTATTGTATTGTTATCAATGTGGTAGTTTGCAGGAACATCACCCTTGCTGAAGTGGATGATAATGCACTTTTTGCATTAAGTTTAAGACCATGACTTTAACACCAGTCATTAGTCTGTGTAAGACCTTCTTGTAGGATGCTGACATCACTAGGGGTTTCAATGATCACTCCCAGTTTGCAGTCATTAGCAAACATTGTCAGCCACAGTCCTTTAGTTTTAGCCTGTACTTAAGAGAAGTAGATTCCAAACAGTAGGGGTCCCAGAACTGATCACTGTGGAACACCACTGGTTACGGGTCTGCAGGAGGAGGTGAAGACCCTTATTTTGAGCCAGTTTGCAACCCAACTGACAATATATGTGTTGATACCCAGCTGGGTGAGTTTATCAATGATGCTTGAGTGGGGAACTGTCTCAAAGGCCTTGGCTAATCTAGATTTGCCCCCATCTAGGGCTTTGGTGACTGTCTCGAAGAAGTCCATCAAGTTTAACAGGCATGATCTCCCCTTGATAAAGCCAAACTGGGTGCGGTCAAGCATTTGGAGATTTTCTATATCTTTGTTAATAAGGTCCATGATGATTCGTTCCATGGCCCTGCAGATAAGGCTGGTCAGGCTAATGAGTCTGAAGTTCCCAGGGTCCATGGATGCACCCCTTTATGTGCAAAGGGATGATGGTAGCTGTTTTCCATTCCACTGGGATGAAGCCAGTGCTTATGCTGCGATTGAAAATTGTGCACAATGGTGATGCTAATTCCTGTTTTAACTCATATAGAACACAGCCCAGGATGCTGTCTGGTCCCATACAGGCTGTGTTTTTGGCCTTGGAGAGGGGGGGGACTTGTGTTATAGCTACTTCTAGCAAGACTGATTAGTGGTCAGATCTCATCAGGGATGGCCACGCACTGGGGGTGGTGCAGTGGTCCTCCATGTTGGTGAGCACCAGATCCAGGATGTTTGTGCCCCTTTTGGGTGTGTCGGCCAGCTGGTCCAGGGCATTGGAGTTAATGAAATCCAGGAACCTTTGGACAAGTGAGTTAGAACACATATAATTTACCCAGTCAATGGATGAGTAATTAAAGTCACCCAAAACCAGGGGGCTTGGTTGTATCTTGATTGACTTAAGTAGATCCAAGTAGGCTGAGTGGATGTCCGGATTCATGCAGGGGGTCCTATAGCTGGCAATAACCTGAAGAGGGATCTTATCTAAAAGTCTATTGCACCTGAACTAATTCAAGGTAATTGTGCTGTTTAACCAATCTAGAGGTGTATTTATCTTTAATGAATACTGATACACCACCTCCTTTAGTTCTCTCACCTTCAGTTTGTGGTCTGAACATGCGTAAGGAAATGTAACCTGGTATAGCTAGGGTGCTCTCCGCAGCCTAAAGCCAGGTGTCAGTGACTTCACAAATGTAGGCATCTTCCAAGGTGAGGATGGCTTCCAGTGAGTGCAGTTTCTGGTTTAGACTCCTAGCTTTTAGCAGCATAACCTTGAGGTTGTTTTAGAGGGCATTTTTACGTTGGGAATTTTGTTCTTGTGACACTGCCTAAAAAAGGGACTATGGGGTGGCAAGAGCTTTGGCCAGTAACCAAAATCCCAGGGGTGACAGATGAAGACCATCTCTGGCAAAGCATCGAGGTCTGTCGACCGTGTCACCCCCAGGCTGACAGATACTGGATCCCCTTTGAATGACACCAGAAACTAAGCCAATTGTTGAAGTCAATCATTTTTTAGTTTGTACTGAGCTATCATCCTAGGCGAAGGTAAAATAGTGCTTAAGGCTAGGAACATACCTGCCTGAGACACATAATCAGAGAGCTCAGTCATGTCTCTCTTCATATAGTCAATTGTGGTATGCCGCAAGTCATTCACACCAACATGGACTATGACGGAGTCATAACACTGCCTGCTGTTGAGAGACTTGAGTGTGTGTGTGATGTGATGGATCCTGACACCTGACAGACAGCTGACCATGACTTTTTCCTTATCCAACCTGGTGAGAGGGGCATCTGTGTGTCCCACAACTGAGACACTTATGACTAAAATGTTTTTGTGTTATGCCTTAGGGCCTTGACTGGTGAGACACTGGCTATGTACTATGTTATGTAGAGGATGTATTGTGTGAATCATGCTAGTGTTTGTGTTCTGGAGGTCTCTGATGTTTAGATAAGCTTCTACTAATGACCTCCACATATGTAAGTTTATGTGTTGCTTGTTTGGTAGGTGCAGAAGGTGAGGTGTGTATGCTGACAACCTGCTTAGTATCAGATGAACTGACTGGTGAGCAAGAGAGCCTGGATTCTAGGTTCGTGATATAGATGCATCGTTCATATAATGAATTTGTGTGGACTAGAAGAAGTGGGTTGTCAGTGTACATAAGGCAATTGCTACATTGCCTCAGGATGCCGATATCAACCAGGCAGGCTGGAGAAACTGTGAAAAATTGTCCATCCATAATGCTAGGCAAGTTGATGTGGTCAGAAAATAGGAAGAAGACAGGAAGGACCAGGTAAAGTAGAGGACAGGAGAAGTGGACAAAAATACAAAGGGCTAGTGGGTAGGATCTGTGTTGGCATCTCAGAAGCTTTGCTGAATGTATCACCTGTCAGTAAGGGACAAACTGCGAGAACTCACCGATGGAGCACCAGCAGAGTACTAAGGAAAAATTACAGGCAGAAGAGTTTGTGTCTATAACTACTAACAATGCCCACTGCTGCTCAGCAGTGCAAGATGTTCAAACAAGCGCAAACCCACACAAATGTGGTGCTTATGTAGCAAATGAGAGCACACCATTTTAAACAAATTAACCAATAAAAAAGCTCAAAACCGAGCCTTGTTCCAGCAACCTTCGATCAAATGAGTTTTAACTGCACACTCCTGCCACTAGGATGCAGGGGAACACTCTCCAACAAAAGATAGCCTGGTTTAGTGCTCATGTTATACAGGGTCTATATAAGATGAACAAAAGTCCATCAAAGTGCAACAATTAAAAAAAGAAACAGTTCAAATAAGCAGGCACAATAAGCCTTCAACCAGCAACTCCCAGCTCAGAAGGGGAGAGGCTACCCTCTCCTCCCACAACAGTGTAGACAACAAACCTTCTTAATGTAAAATAAAAGGCCTGAATCCCAAGTGTTTAAACCAGAACTAAGACACTTTTAGAACAACAAACACACTAAGCCTTCAACCAGCAATTCCCAACTTAGGAGGATGTAAGATACCTCTTCCTGCCACAAGACTGTAGACTAAACACCTTCTTAATGTAAAACAACTGGCCTGAAGCCCAAGGGCTTAAACCAAAACTAACAGGCTTAGAATAACAGTTACAATTAATCAGGCTACTAAAAAGCAGTAATAAATGCAGCACAATAAATGCAAATGAACACATTTAAGAACAAGAAGCAAAAGCAAAATAAAGTAACAAAGTAGGAAGAAACACAAACAGTAAAAGCAGCTGAATAAAGAGCATTTTTTCTTCAGTGACATGGACTACAAATGAAGCAGAAGACAATTAGTAACATAACGGATGGCACATTTAACAATGAACAAATAACATATAGAAATTACATCAGATCAATAACTGTAATGACCGCTAAATAAGAAATGAAGTGTTTTGGGTAGATAACCTTATCTTTCAGATATCTGTATATATTTTGAAGTAGTAGCTATTCTGTTAGCTTAACATTGAAAACTTCCAGTATTTGTTAATTATGAACAGTAGTTTATAACTCATTTTACTAGCATACTGGGTCAGTGTTAGGAGTGCATTCTGATTGATTGTTAATTCACACGGGGGCCTTTTCAGTGAGAGTTTTTTAGTCTTTCTTCCTATGGGATGGGTAGGTTCCCCAAAAGAAAGCAGCAATTGTAAGAAAGGGCTGTTGTTTGATACTTTTGAACACAACTTGAGATTTTATTTTGAATCCTGTATTGCACTTCACTGCTCATTGAGTGCAAACTGCCTTGGGTAGCAACTTGTTGAGCACAGCTTGGAGAAGCTGAACTCCACATTTATGTTTTCCCCCAGAAATCACTGCCACTGGGGTTTCTACATGTGCTACAGTTGTAGTTCTTCCTTATGGAAGATTTTTTTTCTTTTCACAAAGTTGGTATATATAAAAGTGTGGATGGGGTATGTGGGGTTTCTGTCCCACATGTAGAGTGCAAGAAGGTTTACCCCTGCACAGAATGGTTATATTTATTTTTTTGTTGGGTTGATTTCCTACCCTCTTGTGTTCAATGAATTGATCCCTCACTGAGTTGTAAACAATGCATCATCATAGAAGTGTACTGACACATAGAAGAGACGAATTAACTTTGACGTCACTGAACATTAGTGATAAGTGAGCATTGTCATATCCCCAATGTTAATTAGCAAGTATGGAGGTAATACACTTAGTGCCATGATGGTGAAGACTTGAACTGCTTTTTCGGAGTTTTTCTTTCAATCAACATTATGGCATTGTTTACTGTTCTTGTTTAAAGTTCTTTTTTTTATATGGGGCAGTCTTCCTCCCCCTTCCAATTTAGGGGGCTGCACCCCAAACGTCTGCCAAAAATAACTCCAAGATTACCATACATTGGAGAAAGGAAATACCCCAAGACAGACCAATACTCAAGCTTAGTATATGTAAGTCCATATTTTCGCTCAAAACTGGCTACCTTCTTCACCCCTAATAGCAAAGGTGTTACCATCTCTACTTTATCGCCCCTTACATATTGCACATACCCACTGGTAATGGACCCTCTTCAAGTTGCTATTTTCCCTCTTAAAACATCTCATATGGTCCCTCCATTTCTCTTATTTGATGGCTGCTGCCAAATTTTCTTCTGCCCCCATTATCTCCTTTAACCAAATGTTTACACCTCTCTACCTAAACCTCCCAGTTTTATGAGATGGATTCCATGTACTCCTGCTAATTTGCATCCTCTTAGTACTCTACAGCTTTAAGAACTACTCCCAGTTCTTCTTAACCATGTCCAGTGTTGTACTATCTACTTGTTGAGATTTCCACCCCTTTTCTTACAGTCTTTTCTAACAGTTGCAAGTCAGTGTATTCTTTTACAAGCTCTCTAACCCACTAGACTACATTTACAGCGGTCAAATATCTCATTAAGTCTGGCATACCCAACTCATTCCACCTATTGATCCCAAACCTATCCTACTTATCCTCACCTCCTTCGTCTTCCATACATATCTGTCACACATACCTGCTGCTACCTCTTCAATACGTTATGTTTTAATTATGTAAATTAGTGTTTGAAATAGTACTGTATCTGCCTGATAGTAATCCAACCCTCAGACACTATCTATCCAGCAGTCTCCCCATCTTATCTGCTAGCTCCAGGCATTCTCATTCCTTGTCTCATTTGCTGATGGAAACTTTCTGAGACCCATATTCTTAGCTTCATTCTCACTACCAGCAGGCCTTACCATCCTCCACATTCTCCCTCTCAGTACTGTATTAGATCTCATTGGATGGTGCCAGAAGCCAGACTACCTAAAACATTCCTTACGGATACCTATCACTTTTGGTACTTGTGTCACTTTCATCATTGGGATCATATGATTTTTCTCAAAACACATTAAAGCAATGTGCTTCCACTCCAAATAATCCCCTTCCCTACAGCCTTACAAAACTTTTTCAACAATTCACCACTTAGAGAAAAGTAGGAGTAGTAACTCTGGGTAACCTCACCTGGTTCATTTACCAGACTCTCTGTGACTTAGAGAACAATGCTGCCTTTCTCTTAAACTGTATCTTAAAGCCCAGCATCCCCCAGCACTTGAAATAAAATGTTTGATTTAATCAAGACATATGCCTTTTGCATATTAAAACACAGGACTACTCTAATTATCTAATTCTTCCTCTTTCCAATCATTTCATAACATTTAGCAACAGTCTGGACCAGCCATCCTATGATCTTACCTTTACAAAACCAACCTGCAACTCTCTTGCCATATTGGATAGAATATTTTCCAGCTTAGCTGCTAAAACCATAGTGTATACCTTAATGTCTGCATTTAGGAGAGAAATAAGTCTGTACATTTTTTGTTATTGTTACACAAAGGTAATGCCATCTTCTTTCACTTAGGTGTAAAATCAAAATCACTCATAAATAAACCATCCCTCATAGAGGGCCAGATTCAATAAAGCTTACAGTAAGTGTACCCTAAGTGTACACTGTTCTGAATGAACAGACAGCACATACATACCTCACACCTTCTTCCTCCTAATTTTAGTTTTTCTACTGATATTCTTGCAGCTTTAAACAATGACAGGGATTCAGAAAGGTTACCACAGAGTGTACACTTAGTGTAATCTTTCCGAGTGACTAGAAAGCACAAAAAATGTGCTAAGAATTGTACTGAGTACATATCGTGTACACTTAGTGTAGGCTTTATTGAATCTAGCCCACAGTCTACTAATGAAAACTGTGATATAATAATGACATTTTTGTAAAAATGGATTATTTACAGAAACAGTAATACATTGCAAATTCATAAAACAGACTAGTATGCTTTCCTTGATGACTCAAATAAATCCTATTTTATATACCATGAAACAGTTCTAGGATATTGTTAACTTCTGCATTCTTGAGCACATATCAAAGAAGATAGAAACATTAGGTGAATTAAAAAATATTATCACCCTAGACAATAAAACAAGCATAGATGGGAAGTACAGAAGGTACTTATTTGTCTTATAAAATCATCCGTCTCCAAGAATTAAGCCTGCTATCAAATACCAAGCTTAGCTTTCATAATGGAGACATGTCTGCCTGAGAAAAAAAAGTTTCATCACCCAAGGAATAACCAGGTAGTTAAAAATGAATTTTTTCCCCTCACTCTCATTTTTAAGTGTACTCAGAGTGTACACTTAGTGTAATCTTTCCGAGTGACTAGAAAGCACAAAAAATGTGCTAAGAATTGTACTGAGTACATATCGTGTACACTTAGTGTAGGCTTTATTGAATCTAGCCCACAGTCTACTAATGAAAACTGTGATATAATAATGACATTTTTGTAAAAATGGATTATTTACAGAAACAGTAATACATTGCAAATTCATAAAACAGACTAGTATGCTTTCCTTGATGACTCAAATAAATCCTATTTTATATACCATGAAACAGTTCTAGGATATTGTTAACTTCTGCATTCTTGAGCACATATCAAAGAAGATAGAAACATTAGGTGAATTAAAAAATATTATCACCCTAGACAATAAAACAAGCATAGATGGGAAGTACAGAAGGTACTTATTTGTCTTATAAAATCATCCGTCTCCAAGAATTAAGCCTGCTATCAAATACCAAGCTTAGCTTTCATAATGGAGACATGTCTGCCCGAGAAAAAAAAGTTTCATCACCCAAGGAATAACCAGGCAGTTAAAAATGAATTTTTTCCCCTCACTCTCATTTTTAAATTTTTTTTCTTCCTTTCCATCAGAATCTGTACTGCCTTTTCTGCTAGACCATAAGACGAAGCATGAAACAGAACAGAAGTATCATGACATTACTTTTCTCTTCAAAAAGATTTCAAATTATGTACTATTGAAACAAAATGCATTATCACATATTGGCTTCTTTGGAATTCCATGTATACTAAACTTTCATCTTAAAGTATATTGGTCATATTCTGAAGCAGCTTTGCCCTACAATTAATTTCATTCTCTTTTATACTCATGCGATAGCTGCAAGTGATTTTGCAAAAACAAAATTACACACATACACATATATAAAGAAATGATGTATATATATATATATATATATATATATATATATATATATATATATATATATATATATATATATATAAAGTGTTTGATTTTTCAGTTTCAGTGTTTCCTGTAACTACTTCCACAGAATGATGTGGAGCACTGGCTTGCATATCCATCCATCTATCCACAACCCCTTTTTCCCCATTTTTGCACATGGGGTTAGGGTGTCACTTCAACACTAACAATCTTATAGTGTAAAGGTTCACACTATAAGGGTGGCTAGCCCTCCCATGGCTGTTGTTCCATACCACACACACACACACACACACACACACACACACACACACACACACACACACACACATCACCATCTTAGAGTATCCAGTCCACCTACTGCATGTCTTTGGAATGTGAGAGGAAACTGGAGCACCAGGTGGAAATCCATGTGAATACAAGGAGGACATACAGACTCAGCATAGAAGAATTTTGAGTAAGCAAAAACAGCTTGCTTCTGTAACACTGTAGTTTCGCTGACTCTTTATTAAAATAGTCACCTTAATGCCGACAGACCAAGAAAAGAACAAAAATCCAGAACAGTGAATCCCAGACTTCATTCTTCTCCTTTAAACTTTTTTTTTTTTTGCAGTAGGGCACGTTTCCTTGCACCTCCCTATTGTGGGGACAAGCCCCCTACACCCCCAGAATTACATACACTAACTTTGAGATTGCTGTCTTCAACCATTCAATCTCCATGGAACAAATCTTGACAATTCAAATAGTTACCGATTTTACCACAGTCAAAAAAAAAATGGCCAGCCAAGGGAAGTCAAGCCACAAGAACACTGGTTTAATGAGTGCTTTCATTCCAAACATAAACAGGAACTTCATCAGATTAAACATTCACTCACCATTTCCGCTTTTATAAACTTGCCCACTGCCATCGTGTGGCCAAAAAGTTAATTACATGAATGCATAAATACTTCCTTTCAAACCACACAACACAAACACATTACACTAAAATGTTGATAAAAACAGTTAAAACATGTTAAATTATCTGCACAGCAAAAATATATGTTCTGTATAAAAAAGTAATAAAAAGTAGTAGAAAATCATACTTTAGCCCTTTTAGGTGTTAGCAGGCTATTTATTGAAATCTTATCATTTATACCTGGGGGGGGGGAGGTATTCAGTTCAATCTGCCAATAAAGCTCCCTGGCTTCAAGCCTGGAGTGCCAATCCCCCCCCCCCCCTTAAATCTGGGACTACACTTTCCAAAACAAAATTAGCACGCAAAAACATATATTTATGATTGGAACAAAAGTGTTCATTAAACCAGTGTTCTTGTGGCTTTACTTCCCTTGGCTGGCACTTTTTTATGCTTGCTACCTCTCTGTTCACCTGTTTGGACAAATATTTGGTTATCAATTTTACTACAGTATTATCACATGTTAATTTTCAATGTAGGGTCTTCTTTAAACAGCTTTATTAATTTCACATAATTGAGCGTGGGTACACATATAGTTATAGAAAAGAAAACAAACCACTGTAAACATTTTAACAATTATTATTCTCTTCATTACATAAATTGTTCAAGTCCTATCTTCCCTTAGAGTTCACACCTACTAAACATTATTCTGCATGTAATGTTTCACAAATTCCTTTTATTTCTATGTAATTTGATCCTTTCCTTTTATAAAGGTATCACCGCAATTCTTTTATCTCCTTTACAATATTCAGTATTTCAGTTATGGTTGGCTAAGATTTTAATTTCCATTTTCTAGCAATTGTTTTTTTTTGGCAGCCAATAACATTAAGCTTAGCAAGGCCATGCTACATCTAAGTAATCCAGATCTTACATCCCAGCTTAGAAGAATAGTTTTCATAGTTACAATAATTTTGCTTCCCTCAACATTTCTGACAAGCTACTCTGTAGAAAATTTTTAAAATCTACTAACTCATTACAGTCCCTAAAACATGTTCTCAGTTACCTCTCTCTCTCTCTTTCCCATCACACCTCCAGAAATTGCTATTTACTGAATGAAAAATTATCAGACATCTGCATGGGTATAACATTTTTATAAAAACATTTCCTTGTAGAAATCCTAAACCTTCTGGACTTTGTTGTATATGTGGGGCCCATACAAATGTCCTCCCACTTTTCTTTTGTAAATTGCCTTTCCAGTCTCTTTTCCCAATCTTTCCTAGCCTCTTCTGATCATTTCTTATAATAATCATGTAATATTTTATATGCACTACAAATGATCCCTTTTTAACAATGGCTTCTGTCCTAGACTCAACTAGAAAATCAATCCGAGTTTATCTTTTACTAAGCACTCCCCTATTCCTTTATATTTTCCTACACTCTATTATCCATTCCCAGCAGGAAAGGTGGTCTCCAGCCTGCAGCCCCAAATTCCACCTGGCCTCATTCCACTATAGTAACCTGTTCCCAATACATTGGTGGTTTTCCAAATTTTCTCAAATAAATTGTATCTCCCTCTTGCCAATTTTCTATGCCCCTCTTGCAGTCATCCCTAGTGGTAAAATCTCCTTTCCTCGTTCCCTTGATGGCTTAGTTCTTTGAATATTTTCTACTATTTTATAAATATAATATTCGGTATGGTTGATTTTCTTCTAAAGATCCTGCATTCCAAGTCCTAATTTCTCCTTATTTTTGAACTCCCCCCATTACACCATCATGCCTTTCCACTTCCATATGTTACCTTCTGCTTGTATTATGTTGGTCTAAAGTAATCCTTCAGATCAGGCAATCCTAAACCACACTGTTCTATGAGGAGAAACAACATATCCTACTTAGCTCTTATCCCCTTTCCTTCCAAAAGAAATTCCTTCAACTCTTTATTTTATTAATTAGGGTACAAATTCTCCTCTGGTTGATAAAAATATGCCTGACCTGAATATAAAACTAGATGAACTAGAAACATTTTCACTGCTTGCATCTTGCTATCCATGTCCATTATCAAGAGCTTCCAACTTCTCAGTTTTTGTGTTATCTGTTGTTTAGCCACAGTGGTGCAGCGGTAGCATTGTCACCTCACAGCAAAAGGTTCTCCCATTTGATTCTCGGCTGGAGCACCTTCTGTGTGGAGTCTGCATGTCCCCTCCGCGGTCAAGTGGCATTCGAAAGACATGCATGAAATGGGCATGCCTTTGTTGAAGGTTGGGCATCGAGCTGGTACTTTGGCACCGTAAAAATCTACTGACAATCATTAGCGGACCGGAGTTCCGCTGTGGCGACCCCTAACCGGGAAAAGCCAAAATATAGAAGAAGTGTCTTCCCACATAGCCTTAGCTGGGACAATAGGTAAATTTCTTGCACATACTCAAATACTTCATCTGATCATGCTCCCATTGATATGGGTATTGCTGAACCAATTCATGAGTGAGCATATAGTTTACACTATAGCTTTTGTTTTATCTTCATTTATTTTCTATCCTGAAACTGCCTCAAAATGTTCCACAACACTGAGATGTTCTTTCTGAATTTATTAGGTAAAAAACAATAAACGTAACTTTTCTTGATTACCATAACAGTTATCACTGAATTTGTGAGTAGTTGTTTTTTATCTTTGCAATGACAGGAAGTATAAAGCAAATATTAATGATGAAGAGAGTGCATGCTTAAGAGGCTCCTCTGTTCAAACACACCTCTGTAGGAGAGGAACCCTCCCACCTTAATTATTTCCTCTGATTCTTTATATGTCCATGTAATTAACCCTATTATTCTATCAAGGAATGCAAATGCTACCACTGCCCTAATCATAAAATCCCAGCTGACTGTATCAAATGCCATCTATGCATCAAGTCGCATCAATAATAACAACAATTTCTTACACTCTGCTTCCCTCTGGATCATCATTGTTCTATTAATGTTGTCAAATGTTTTCCTCCCTTCCTCAAAAACACATTTATCTATATTTATCAATTTGGCAACACCTTTGCCAGTCTCTTAGTTAGTATAGAAATAAGCACTTTATAATCATTGTTTAAAATTGAAACTGGTCTGTATGAAACTGGTTCTGAAAGATCATTATCTTCCTTGGGTAATACAGATCACATAAATTTCTTTCACAATGCTGGTACTTTCCCTCCTTTTAAAACATTGTTAAGCAAAACCTTCACAGTCTTTATCACTTTCTTCCCTCCTAACTTACAAACATCAAGAAGAATACCATATGTTCCAGGAAACTACCCTATTGATTGATTATATAACACCACTTTCTATCTTGGTGATTAATTCTTGAGCTTTATCTCCCTCTAATCTTGGCACAGTTAAGTCTTCCATAAATATTTCCATTTGTGCCTTTTCTTAGTTCTCCCATTCCTTTGCTTTACACAAATTGAAGTTTTAGAAATATTTCAGAAAAGGATTTCTGATTAGTTTCCTTCTCATAGTCTCCCTATGTTTGGCAACAACCCCTTCTATGTTCTTTTGCTTACAATATTGTGCTATGAGTTTTTGTGCACTGGAGTTATCAAAAAATACTTGCTCTAAACTCATGCATATCATGAATATTTCCTAATTCTCCCTTTGGCATTCAGCAATTGATCCTCTTATTATTCACTGAGGTTCCCCATCATCTACACTGCTTTAACCTTTGACAACCCCTCTAATTAATACTTCTTGTATCCTTTCCATATATCTTTCATCCTTATTTTTACTAAATGTGTATACTTCATTTTCATATTATCCCAACCCATAGTTCTCCCTTCTACAGAAATGTCTGGTTTCTTTAATAATGCTTGCATCCTTTCCATTAGCCATTCCTGTATTCTCTTTTTAACAAATAAGTAGAAAACACCAGTGCTTCATTTGTACTTCACTGCATTTCATCTTTATCTTGGTGTTCATTGGTGAATGATCTGAGATAGTTATCGAATATATTTCAAAGTTTTCAGTTAAATACCCTTGTCCCTGTAATATGTAGTTTCTGTTTAGTCTAACTCAATTATTGTACCTTGAAAAATAATATATAAATTCTATCAGAGCATCTGCTTAATAAATTTAGTGATTCAATAAATTAATCAACAAACGCAGGGCCTATGTAGACCATTTCAGAGTTTGCCTTACAGTCATCACTGGTGAGGATAAAAAGGTTAAGGACCAATTGTCTACTAACTGCTTAAAGGCTAAATCATTTGCCAATATAACTTGTCTTGGTAGTAAATTCCTAATTTTACCTTCCATAACATGGAAGAAGGAACTTTTTAGTTTTAAATTAACAGAGAGCAACCTCACAACTACGTTTTTATTCCTTGTCCTGATGTCATGATCAATAAAGTGGATATCTAAAATGGCAGCCAACATGCTGTTCTTTAAATACTTGTATATAAGTATCAGATCTTTAAAAAACATGCAAGCAAGGGAATATAAAGATAAATATTTTAATATGTCCTTGTAGAATGAAAGAATGAATTCTTGCAGTGATTTATTTGTCTTGTTAATGTTTTATGAATACGTTCCAATAACTTTAGCTGAGAAATGCTTAGTAAACAGAGAGAGCCCCCATCCTCAACAATAATCTGATAAAAGTTAGGTTTACTTTTTGATAACACCTGACTACCTTGGCTTAAAAAAAAGAATATTACTTATAAACCCATAACATTTTATAACAGTATTAATTATATTAGCTTCAAAATTCAAATTGGTATCTGTTATAATGGCCAAATCTTTTGTTACTTGGGAGGAAATACCAATGTGATTATCCGAAGCATAAGGGTAATGATGATTACTATGTCCAAAATGTAAGATGGCACATTTATTAGTGTTGAAACTCACACCATTAGTTAGAACCCACTCAAATAAACTATCAAGATATCTTTGGAATTGGTGCCAGTTATTGAAATTGGTTATAGTCTGACCAATTTTAATATCGTTGGCAAACTTGCTCAACTATGTAAATTCAGGTTTTCGGCATTCAGACATCACCAAACCAAACAATAATGGTCCCAACATGGAGCCCTGGGGTACTCCCATGTCCATTGTATTGTCTGAGTACAAGTTTTTAATTTTCACTTTATATGTTCTACCCAATAACCATTTTGATACCCATCTAACCACATAACCAGACTTTCATAAGAACAAAATCACAATCGCGTACAGTGTGGCAACCAAAATAACGAAAACAACAGTACCACTGTGCACGATTACTTCTCTGTGTCTTGGGAATTCCTCTCAATTCTGTGATATCACGATCCCACCAAGGATATATAAACAGCACAAAACTGCTTAAAATGAATAATTTATTACAGAAACTGGTTAAGCGCTTTCACTTGTATACATACAAGCTTCTTCAGAACACCTAAACTCATTCAAAAACTCGTTATAAAACTTTTTTGGCGCCATTTCCTTTGAAATTCAGCCCAAGAGATTTAAAGAAATATATACACATTAATAACTTGATGGCATTTGTAATAATATGCGCGCTGACAACACCCATTGCCATTCCATAGAAACAGTACATTTGTAAATCTATACTGAATAACAAAATATATGAAAATATGTACTATAAAAATGTAAAAATATAAAATATAAAAATGTCATATCCAATTTTATCATGTTAAAAATTCAATCTACAATCATATTTAATCTTATTTGATAGCCAGTAGTGGTTTGATGGAAATTGTGTCATTTAAACCTGGTGGAACAGAAGCATCTGTATAAATCTGCCACCATAGTTCTTTATACGAAAGTAAGCTATTGAAGTCACCTCCTCTTTGGTTAACTTGTACTATGTCCACTATACCAAAATTAAAAAAAAAAAATTCAAAAAATGTGTGTCTCCATATTTTGCAATATGTCTATACTTCCATTTTTTTCATCCTTTCTTCTTATACTATAAAGGTGAGAATAAATGCGTTTGTTCAAACTCCTTTGTGTTTTGCCAATGTAGAACCCTGAACATGTCCTACATAGCGCAATGTATACTACCATTTTAGTTAAACAACTTCCTCCACAAAACTTAATACAACTGTGATTATAGTTGTCCAATGTCACACTGTCCCCTTGAAATATAGTGTAACATTGTTTACAAGACCCACATTTTGTGGTATGTTTGTGGATTGAATTTTTAACATGATAAAATTGGATATGACATTTTTATATTTTATATTTTTACATTTTTATAGTACATATTTTCATATATTTTGTTATTCAGTATAGATTTACAAATGTACTGTTTCTATGGAATGGCAATGGGTGTTGTCAGCGTGCATATTATTACAAATGCCATCAAGTTATTAATGTGTATATATTTCTTTAAATCTCTTGGGCTGAATTTCAAAGGAAATGGCGCCAAAAAAGTTTTATAACGTGTTTTTGAATGAGTTTAGGTGTTCTGAAGAAGCTTGTATGTATACAAGTGAAAGCGCTTAACCAGTTTCTGTAATAAATTATTCATTTTAAGCAGTTTTGTGCTGTTTATATATCCTTGGTGGGATCGTGATATCACAGAATTGAGAGGAATTCCCAAGACACAGAGAAGTACTCGTGCACAGACTTTCATAAGAGATTTTATAATTGTATCATATTAGACACAGTTGAAGACTTTAGCTAATTCCAGAAACTCAACATCCACTGCTAATGCATTGTCTGCAGAACAGACAATATGCTCATAAAAATTTAATAAATTAGTAGTGCATGATCTTACCGATAGAAATACATTCTGATATATACACCAAACCACTTCGCCCAAAAAACAATGTAAAACACAAAACTCAAAACCACGGACAGGGAAAAGCCGGACACCAAGAATGTTTTTAACACTTTTGTTTGATTTAATAATACTCAAACTTCATCAGAAACAACATTCTAAATCTCACCGCCCTTTTCAAATAAAATCATAAATCACATGACTCAACATCATCAATTCTTAAAGTAGCAAATGCCATAATTTTTTTTTACATATAAAATAAATATAAATAACTAAAAATATGTGCACCCCAGTTATAGAAAAATGCATATAAGTATATATATATATATATATATATATATATATATATATATATATATATATATATTGTAATATAATGTAACAATTTTATAACTTCTGCATATGTAAAAAACACTTTATATTAATAGTCTCATTGAGACCAGGGAGGCTATCAGCATTTAGACTAATCTGCCATATGCTCTCCCTATACTCTAGCCAACTATTATAATCACCAGAAAACATATCCGGCATAACTGCATCTAATACAAAAAATGAGAATTTGCATGTCTAGCCAAAGCATTAGTCGGATCTTTGTTTTTAATGGCCAACACAATGTTCAGATGGCCATGCCTACATAAAAACACATAAAGGAGTTACACAAAGCTAAGTAGACAACATAAGATGAACCACAATTGTATCTACCCTTAGCCCAAATGATTTTTTATCTTGCCCCACAACTACAGATGCTGAATTGACCATAAATCTGCATTGTTTACAATGGCCACAAGAAAAGGTACCAGATCCTTCCAATGAAACAGTCTGACAAGTAGTAGTTCCCTTTTCAAGAATAGATCTAAAGTTTACCTTCTTCTGATATGTAAAAAGTGTCTTATTACCCAAAACTTAACTAAATCTGAGTGTCCCATCAATACCTTTCAATTATCAACAATAATATGTTTGATGGTACACATATCAATAGAAATAGGTATGGGAAAAGCCAACCTAAACACATTATTGTTGTGCACATTGCAAACATAATCACCCCTTTGTGTCTTTAAAATAGGCATAGTTGTAGTATCCCTAAGTATCTCAACTTCACTAGCTATTTTTTTCAACCAAAAATAATCATAATCCCTTTGTACAAAAAATTGCATTAATCTTTCCAGCTCAAAAGAAAAAGTGCCTTCGTCACAAGTCAAATGACTAAGTCGAATTAGTTGCCCTTTGACTATACCTTTTTTCATATGTGATGGATGCAAAATATATGTAAATATTGATTTACAAATGTAGATTTCCTAAAAATCTTACTAATAAATCTCTTGTTGTTATAAACAATTTCTAAGTGTACATCCAGAAAATCAATAGCCTGACCAAAACCTCCTTTAGAAAACTTCAAAAAAGTGATAGAATGATTTAAATCATCCACTAACTGGGAGAAGGATGTAAAATCACCTCTCCAAATAAAAAAATAAATCATCTATATAATGTTTATACAACATAATATTGTTGGCTAAGGGATGTTGCATGAGATATCGAATCTCCCACATCGCCATAACAATACTGGCAAAGGAAGGAGAAACCCTGGAACCCATAGCAACCCCTGAAATTTGCTGGAACATGTCCTCACCAAATTTTAAAAAATTATTATTCAAAACAATTTCCATTAATGCACAAATGGTGTTGATTTTAATGTTACTAAATGTAGTGTGTCCAGTTAAATATTCCCTCAACATATCAACTCCAATTTCTTGGTCTATACACGTGTATAGAGAAACAACATCATGGGAGGCAAATACCACATTGGTATCAAAATAATTAAACCCCTTAAGCAATTCCAAAAGATGCCACAAATCACATAGGTAATACCTTGAAGTCTGCACAATAGGATTTAAAAGTTCGTCAAACCATATAGAAATAGGTTCAGTTTTAGAAAAGGCTGCAGACACAATAGGTCTGAAAGGAGGATTTTGCCTATCTTTATGCACTTTAGGTATACCAAAACATGTAGCTAACCTTGGATATTGAACTTGTAAATGCCTATACGTAGAATTACTAACACTCCCTTCACAAAACAAATCAAACAAAAGTGAATCCACTTTCCTGAAACAATCCTGAATATAACTCACATCTACCCTTTTGTAACTGTCTTCATCATTTAAAAGCTCCAAAATTGCTATGTTATAATCATCAGTTTTCATAATGACAATGAACCCACCTTTGTCAGCTTTCATTACTCGTAAATTTGGATTATTGGCCAAATCATACAAGGCATTTCTCTCTTTAACTGAAATATTGAAAGAACTCAATTTACTATGACACAAACTCCTAAACTGTTTTTCACACAAACCACCAAAACATAGAAGGGTAGAACATAAAGGAGGATTATAACTACTTCTCCCTCTAAATTCACCAACAGGCCTAACATCTGTAGGCACATTGTCACAAATATATTTCAAATTCAATTTTTCTCAAATACCATTTGAAATCTATAATCAGATTGGTGACATTAACTTTGTTAGATGGAATGAAAGAAAAATCACGTTTGAGTACTGATACTGTGTGATCTGACACAGATTCACCACTTAAGTTAAGAATGTCTATTTGAAAATCTAAGTTCTTTTCTTGTTCTTCCCTCGACCTTTTGAAACATTCTGGGCATTGTTGGACCACTTCAGAGTTCTCTGTTGCCCTGTTTTGTCCACCAAAAAAGGCCCAGTGTTACCAGGAGTAGAGGCAACAGCATTAGAAGATGTAGAAGACGCACTAAATGATGTAGAAGATAACCTAGATTCAATTCCCACATTTGTCAGCTGAGAAGCCTCAGACTGAACCACTCTTGAATCATTAGTAAGAACTGTTGGTGGAATATCAGCAGAAACATTATTGCTGTTATTTTGTACAACATTGGTGTTTGACAATTCACCATTTGGCCCCCCACCAGTCCATTGGACAAAATAGGCCATATTGTTCTTATAAGCTGCTGTATCCCTCTTCAACTTGCCTGCTTATGCAATATAATAGAAGCCCTCGGTCTATTAGTCTTAGCTGAGATCCCAAAATAAAATGACCTCAGACTGGAAAAACTTTTATGGGCCTTGATGTTATCAGGATTTTCCATTTCTATCTTTAAATTACTCAATTCATCATGGTAATGATTAACAAGCAATTCCATAACTGCCAAACCAGTGTTGTTGAATAGTTCAACAAACCACTGAAAAAGCACATCACCCTGTTTAACACAGTTAGGGAACCTGTAATTTCTAAGACCTTTTGGTACACAACGTAACTTAATGTTCTCTTTCAAGTAAGCAACCTCTAATTGCAAAGCCACAGGTCACAAAGACATTTTTTTCTAATTTAACAATGTCCGATTTGCAATTTTCAAAGTCACTAGAAATGTTGTTACTAGAGTCACTTACTTGAAATTAAAGGGATTGTCCATGTTACTAAAAATATGCGAAACCACATCACTGGACTCAGAAACGGCTCTGTTCCGCAATAAGCTATCATTATTACCCAAAGAAACATCAGCATGTGCTAATTCCACTAAAGACCGTTGAACTGGCTTCAAGGAACTTCCACTTTGGTCATTACACCTTCCGTCAAGATTTTCTCGGTTACCACAGCAACATGAAAAGCCTTCCTGTATAGCGCCCACAATAATTGCTGTAAGCCACTTGTTTAATAAAGAAGAAAAATTATTATCCAAAACAGGATGGGTGGAAACATTAAGAAGTTCATCCTGTGTTAACTCCACTTCTGCAATGGTTGAGTGAAAAAGACCAAACCACTTCGCCCAAAAAACAATGTAAAACACAAAACTGGAAACCACAGATAGGGAAAAGCCGGACATCAAGAATGTTTTTAATGCTTCTATTTGATTTTATAATACTCAAACTTCATCAGAAACAACATTCTAAATCTCACCATCCTTTTTAAATAAAATCATAAATCACATGACTCAACATCATCAATTCTTCAAAGTAGCAAATGCCATAAAATTTTTTTTACATATGATAAAATAAATATAAATGACTACAAATATGTGCACCACAGTTATAGAAAAATACATATAAGAATATATATATATATATATATATATATATATATATTTTTTTTTTTCTAATATAATGCAACAATTTTATAACTTCTGCATATGTAAAAAACACTTTATATTAATAGTCTCATTGAGACCAGGGAGGCTATCAGCATTTTGACTAATCATATGTAAAAAAAATTTTATGGCATTTGCTACTTTAAGAATTGATGTTGTCATGTGATTTATGATTTTATTTAAAAAGGGTGGTGAGATTTAGAATGTTGTTTCTGATGAAGTTTGAGTATTATTAAATGAAACAAAAGCGTTAAAAACATTCTTGGTGTCTGGCTTTTCCCTGTCCGTGGTTTCAAGTTTTGTGTTTTACATTCTGATATATGTCAGAGCCAAAGTTCAATACTTGTTTACATGACAGATAATGCACTTTTCAAAACACTTTCCCAATATGCAAGTTAACCTAATCAGGCTATAATCCTCTACCAAATGACTAGGTTTACTTTTTCCAGATAGAAACCATAATTGCTTCCTTTCATAATTCTGGAAAGAAAGGCTCCCTAAGGGATTTCTGAAACAGGTACACCAAACAAGGAGCCATTTTTTCAACAATCACATTTAAAAAGTTACCAGTGAGACCATCAGGTCAAGTGGCAGAGTTAGATTTTATTTTTGATAGAGGAAGCTTTACAAAATCTTTGTACATATTAGGGAAAGTTCCATTAACTAATGTAGGAAGGGAATTTCCCAAATTTCCATTAGTAGGATGGCTAACTAGACCATCTGCAAACAAGTTCATTAGCTCATTTAGCACAATACCAGAAGGTTTATCAAGGCTATAAGGTCTCAGATGTTTAAATAAATCTTTATTGTTATCTTTCAGAGTATTTGCTAAATTCAGTTCATAGTTATATCCCACCTTATTAATAGCTTTTAAATATTTTTCCTAAATTTATTACATATCTGTTGTTATTTATGGGTGATGGGGAGTTTTTATAATGTGTCCATAAACTTATCTTTTTCCTCTTAACTTTGAATTCCACCAAGGATGACTTTTAGCTCTACCTTTCAACTTTGCCCCTTCTGGTACACAGTGATTAATCAAGTATTTAACAAAATTGTAAAAAAAATCCCAGTTTCACTAAAACTTTCATTTTCAAAGATAACATGCCAATCTCAAGTTTAGATTACCTTGTTTACTGAATCAAAATCCAATTGACAATACTTTTTTTTACCATCTCACAATGATTAATAAACTTTGGGCTAGAAAAGGTAACTTAAAAAATCAACAGTTACATTGTCAGCTCTCTCTAACTAGGACCTTACACTATAACTTTTTAGATTTAGTCTTCTGCAGATCCAAGCAACATCAGTATATCACTATTTTAAAATAACAATTGTTCAAGCTATATGCTATTAACTGATTTAATGTCTTAATAGAGGTATTCTCATCTGGGTTTGTTTGCTGTAAGGAATGCATATTATTTAGTATGCACTGTGGAAAAATCAGTAGAAATACATACCACTATTATATTTACCAGCTATGAGCGAAATCTCTCTCATCTTTTGTTATATGTTATCTTAGGACATTACTATGTATTAGCTGACACACAAAACAATGTATTAATATTACCTCATTTTGTTCTGTTATATGTTATATTATGCCATTCACTAGCTATTACAAGATATCCAGTGTGTAAATGTTGTTTGATTCATCCTTTTTGATTTTTGTGTATTTTTATGTATTTTGATGTATTTTTTATCTGAAGCTTTTCTCCCCGGGCCTCCACTGAAAATGGACTTGTGTCCAGTCAGACTTTCATGGTAAACAAATATAAAATAAAGAAAATAAATAAATGTGTGGTTGGAGCTGACCAATTTATGTTGGAAGCATTTAAGTCCCCTGTAATAATATTAACCTTGTTAGCAAACCTCTTCCTAATAAGTTGAATTAACTTCTCATCAATTTCTTTAGAAATATTTGGAAAGCAGTAAAAAATTGCCAATATGTACATTAAATCCCTGAACATTGATATGTGCTCCTCTTTAACCATTGCAGGCTTCACAACTGTTAGGTCAGAGGCTCTGTCTCTCTTAGCAATGGGCTCTTTCCCATTTACTAAGATAGGATAAAACTTCTTGTAGTAGTTTGGTACCCTTGTTGTCTAACTAAGCTAATAAAAAAAATAAAGCAATTGTGACATGAAACTCTGAATGTTCACTGGGTGGCTGATTGAGAGTACAAACACCTTCAGTGACCACAGGTACAGGAATTCAATATCCACACCACTGAATCCTAATATATGGATATTCCACCACTACAAGCCAATTAATATGTGTTTGGATATCCTACCACTGCCAACCAATTAATATGTGACACCTGCACTGGCCCAGTAATCAAGGTGCCTCAATCCTCATTACTGGCAACAGTGGGAAAAGTACACACTGGGAAGATGAGAAGTACACACACAGTAAAGTGCAATTTCCCTTAAGAGCACACAGAGATCACAGTCAGTCTGGGGCTGTTTTCCCCTCTTTTTCCATATCCCCAATAAGACTACTCAGTGGCACAGCTATAGGGTTGAGATCTCAGCTGAGTGGCCAAACCAAGATCTCCAGTACCCTCTCTGTCCAACCAGTGCTTTGTGTCTCTGCCCAAGTAGCTGACACACACACTCTTTGTGATTTGATTTATATACAAACACACACACACACGCCCCTGGGAAAGGTTGGTGCATGTTTATCAGCTATGCCACCTTCTGCCCAGACTATAAGGTAGTTCTGACTGCCACCAGCCACTCTTTATCAGCTACTTTAAGGCCCTTAACAAAGGGTGTCTAATTCTACTGTGTAATGTTACTATTAATCCAAATGGTAGTTTGACCAACTGCAAGGCTATTTAGGAGAGGCCTGTACAGTGTCACCAAATAGATATGCAAGTACTCTAGGAGCTTAAATATCTCTAAACAAACCAGCCACAATTGAAAGGTTTAAATATATTTAATAATAAATGATAAAAGAACAAGACAACACTAAATAAGTAATCAGTTACATCAGAGTTCAAAATCATATGAAATATTTAAAACAACAATGCAGGACAGTCTCACATAAATAAAGAAAACATCTAAGCTATACTTTGCTGTATTCTTATCTGAATCTAAAAGAGTTACAATGCTCTAAAAACTTACAGCACGGCAAGTGCAGATGTGGTGAGAGTGGGTATTCCAGGTCAAAGACAAAATACAAAATGCCCTGTTTCTATCTCTCAGAGTTCTTAAATTAA